>NC_047592.1:26550027-26850027 GCF_011004845.1 Esox lucius | reverse complement strand
AGATCCTTACCATCCTTGCCATAAATCACATATGGACCAAAAACTCAGATTGGTTTGTAACAATGGTTTGTCTTGTTGTGCCTTCCCTTCTCTTTTGGTGTACATTGGCATCATCTCCTCAAGTGCATGTCTGACACACCTTTCTCCCAATCTCCCCTTTGAATTCCGTATGAAGACTCAATACTTCCATACAGGTCAAGTCAAATTCTTCCACTAGCTTCCAAATTACGCTAATCATCAAAGACAGACATGGCTTTAAGCTTAACGAGCCATACAAGCAACCCCTTAACTGGGTGAGATCCAGATGTGGGATATGTTGTAGGCTACAACGAAAAAAAAAAAAGACCAATAAAAGAAGCTAACCAACCACCTCAGACTCCCCTTTCTCTTATGTTTTAGTTCGATGCCACAGCCCATCTGAGCTGGAAATAAGAACATTATCCACTTTTGTCTCAGAGACCAATAATCCAATGAAAAAAATTTCTGTCGATAAACCAAAAATCTGAAAATTTAAAACACAAATCCATGAACCACATTTTTCTAATGTTTTGACAAAAGAATAATTGAAAATTTAAATAGCAGCATTGATTCAATTGTAACAGTCTGCTGCTGACTGTGGGCTTTGCTGCTGACTATGGGCTTTACTGCTGCTGCTCTTTTCTGGTGTTTCATTTCAAAGCTGTTATCTTGGGAAAGGGAGGTTGCACAAAGTATTAAATGAAGGGGTCCAATAAATGTGGCATACGTATATTTGAGAACAAGAAAAGGAACCAAGCAAACCTAGTTTGGTCGGCCTACAATTAGAAGGCAGGATTTTTGTTGCCTTCACTAGTTTTGAACCTGGCTTGTGGAAACCCTTCCTCTTTAACTGCCCAAGGGCTTGTGACCTAGCCTATATTACCTCAAAAGCATGCACGGATGAAATAGTAGCAATATAACCATAAATGTACTTTAGGCTTACTACAACGCAGCTACCAAAGGTTGTATCCAGCAAAGTCTTGGTCTATCCTGAACAAAATAGTTTTTTTTTTCCTATTTCATTTCATGCCACAACATTTGTTTTTTTTCATTTATGAATGACATTGATACAATAACTATCAATATAATGGGACTATAACTGACTTTTTTTATCAAGTCTATCCTGAACAAATTCTAATGCATAATTTGCTTTGACTTAAGCGAGGCTCAAACACTGGTCCCCTGTGTCGGAGTCCGCGTCTCTAATCACTGCCCTATTTAATAGTATGTGTTCAAACTATGGACAGTGCTTGACAACTTCTGCACTTATTTAATTCTAAGTAATTACAATGGGGTGTCTCAGCCCTGTAATGTGTCTATTTGTAGCCCATGTAAACTGATAATAGCCTATGTACATTGGTAGAAGGTTGCTGGTTGATCCAACACTTAATCAAACCGAAGCTTTTCAAGGTATTGTAATATAATCTTTACACTGAGATGTGGTTAGAATCAGGTTCAGGCGGGTGCCGGTAAACAGTAGCTTACTTGGTAGCTGGTTGGCCACAGCAAAACAAAACCAAATTCAACCAAATGCATAACGTAGGCTACTTGATTAATAGGCAAAGGCATAAGGTACGCAAGGTTTATCTAGAAACATTAATCAGGTGAAATCTGTAATTCATATATATAAGATCTATTTGTAACAAATTATTGTGAGACACATTTTTATGCTTTTAATTAGGCACATTCTTCTCTCGCCGCAACTTTTCCCTTGGTCCTTATTGTATAAAACACAGTACTGCACTATGTTTTCTGTAAATTTTCCTGTGCACAAACTACACTACAAGGGGTCCTATGAATGCTGTTTTATATTCTTAGAAATAACTTTTTCTCAGTAAGAATTTTCCATAGGCTTAGGTCTCTTTATTATAATTCCTATCTACTAATAGTAGACATACTCATAGAAATAATGATTGATTCAATCACATCAGAAAAAAAGGGATTAAGAATTAATATTAATTAATTGAATAATTTGTTTAGGGTTGTCCTATAATAGCCCTTTTATTATAAATAAATGATATATGTTACCAAATGGCATGGGGCCTAAATGGTGTGGCATCCTGTTCCCTCACTCAGGGAACAAAGGTTGTAGACATAATCCAAGGTTCCCTTTCGATTGGTCACTTTAGTACCACAACGGAGACAATATAAAATGCCGCTAATTCCGGAGAGATGGACTACTAACGTGAGGGCCAGAAGCAACCTGCCCAAAAACACAGGAAAACAGGCCCAATGTTCAAAGCCTTCCGACCCCCAAGCCAAAAGCACCAAAGGTGCCAGGCAAGGGGCAGGGACATAAAAGGTGCACAAAACAGACATGTGGGAAAAAAAGCGCTACGCAAATCTCCGGCATACATAAACCTACCAAGAACATACCCTGACAGGTGGCACTTGATCCCGACCACTACCATAGACATGCCCACCACAAACCAGGGGAAGAGACATCGCCTGCAGAGCACAGCTCGGCAAATAAATGAGGAGGGGTTTCCACGATTCTCTCATCTTTTCACTTGACGAAAAAGTCAGTTATCGTCACCTATATTGATAGTTATTGTATCAATGTCATTCATGAATGAAAGAAAAACAAACGTTGTTGTGCCATGAAATGAAATAGCTTTAGCAGTGTAAAGTTCATCTTCAATCTCGCTAGCAATTGCTCAATTCTTATGACTTCTTATGACCCAGTGGCTACACACCTGTAGGGTCTTATCAGGCGTGATTGTATTTGTATTCACGATTTTACTTGACGCATGCTCGTCTCCCCATTGTGACCAACTGAAAGGGAACTGCATTTACTTCAGAATTGTTTCATTTTGTGAGCTACTTTACCATGTCAATGAAACGCACATATCAAGAGCAGATGAGAGCTTTGTTTCCACAGCATGCTATTTATTTCAAATGCGCAGGGTTGTAGGAACAGCATTTTAGCTGGAGTTTTGAGGTTGAAATTGGCACTCGCAAATATTTGATTTTGTACATTGCCAGTGAAAAGTTTTAGAACACCCCCATTTTGAAAATGTTTATTGAAATGTAAGCAGTTCAGGAAGTCCAGTGAATAACATGAGATGGTACAATGGTACGCGTAAACTGCCTGAGGTAAAAAAAGGTTTATAACTGAATGTACATTCCGGAGTTAAAAAAGTACTTTTTCAGGGAACAAGTAATGGGTTACAGCTGTTTTGCATCAATGGAAGTAAATTAAGCCTTGAAAGTTGATGCTAATAAATCCTACAGGTGTCCCAAATTTTGATGATTAATTACAAACCCTCTGTTTGCATAAAATCAGTGTTGGAGCAGACTGTGTTGCTACACCCTCTTAAGCATTATTTGGACAGTTTTGTATTGCACAGAGTAGTATATTTCTTCCTTTAGAGAAATTGCAAAGAAAGCGAAGGTGTCAGTGAGTAAAGTTTCCTACACCATCAAAAGGCACTTGGAAACTGAAGGAGACAGGAAGAGATCTGGCAGTCCCAAAGCCACAACAGAATTCAGAAGACAAGTTTCAGAGAGTGAACACCATGTGTGATATGTGGCTCACAAGAAATCTGCTTCAAGCACAGCTAAAAACTGATCTTGAGTAAGTCTCAGTTTCAACTGTGAAGAGAAGACTTTGAGCTGCAGGTTTGATAGGTTGAGGTGCAGGTTTAGATAAGATGGCACAATAAGGCAAAGAGGCATGCCGGGTTTTGGTTCACTGTCAAGTAGGTAAAGGGATGTTTCCTCAGTTTGTAACACCAGCTGTCTCAAATGGAAGAGGAAGCTTAATTGTCTTGGGCTCTTTTGCTGGATCCAGATTTGGCAACTTGCACTACATGACCATAAACATACCTCCAGGATGTCAGAACTACCTGAAAAGAAAAGAACAAGATGATAGGCTTCAAATCATGGAATGGTCAGCACAGTCTCCATCTATGTGGTTTTGGGGATGAACTGGGCAGAAGAGTAAAAGCAAATTAAAGCAAACTAGAAGTGCAACACATTTGTGGGAACTTCTGCAACACTTTTGGGCAGAACTTTCAGAACAATATTTGATTTCCATTGTAGAAAGAATGCCACAAGCGTGTATGTCTGTTAGGTCTGCAAAAGGTGGCTTATTTGATTAATCAAACATTGTAATACATTTTCTACTATCAATCCCATTCTCTCCAATATTTTTTTTGTTCAATGCTTTAATATCAGAGTACATTAAGACGTTAAACTGTGTGAATCTTGATTCATAGTTTGAGTAAAATACTACTGCCTGGTATGAAAAATGTACTTCACCATATTGCTTATCTTCCAAGATAATTTTATCTAGAACACAATCATTAATTTTGTTTTGAGAAATTCTGAGCTGAGCCCAGAGACTAAGCCAGTGGCAGAGATCACCGGACCACCGTAGGTCACATATCAGTTATGCATTTTCTCCAATTTAGATGCATTTTAATTAACTAGCTGGAAAATATTGACGGTAGTCCACATTATGCTAGCTAAGATTACTAAAATTTACTCTTTACAATAGTGGTGTGCAGAAGGTGTGACGGACAGCTCCGTCATCTCCCACTTTTCCCGGTTTCCCATTTTTCTTGTCTCCAATTGTCACTCACACCAGGTCCCAATTAAGTCATCAGCATGTGTTTAAATGTTGCTCCTCTTCTTCCTTCATTTGTCGATCATTGTTGCATGTCTCTGTGTGAGTTCTTCTGTAGTGAGTTACGGTTTTCTGCATAGCCAGCCCTTTTTTCGTTTTGTGTGTTTCAAGTGCTCGGTGTAATTTTCAAGTAAATATTCAACATCGACTGCCATTCTGCCTGCGCCTGGTTCCTTCCTCTCCACCACTACACCATTCCTGACAGAATGACCGACCAAGAAAATAAGGTAACCCGCAGATGTGTAAACACACTCCGCCATGGTCACAGGGATACGCTTATTTAGGCTACTCCCCTCCGATGTCACCGACGAGAGGGGAGTATACCTGGAAGAGGGACTGGGGATCGGACTCCCTCTCGTCTGAAGGCTCGGAGGAGGAGTACCACGATTTCGGGGGCAGGCGGAGGCCCCAAGGGCACGGCTGCCACTCCTGGAGGGGTGGGAAGACGAGCCCTTGCCGCCGCTCGCGTAGGGGGTGGTGGAGGTTCCCCAGCCATGCTTGGTGCCAGCTCCAAGGCGTTGGGCGACACCTTGAGTGGAGCCTGTAGAAGCCCTCCTGGACGTTGGCAGGTGTGAGGACTGGTGGGGCTTCCGTGACCCGCTGTACCTGGTCTCACCTCCAGTGGTGGAGCCCCTGGCCAGCCTGAAGCAGCCAACGCCTGCTCCACGTCCGGTGCCAGGTCCTGCTGCCTAGGAACTGCAGCCAGCGCCTTCTCCTGCCCTGGAGCCACCGCCTCATCCCGCCTATGCCAGCACCGCCCTCTCCTGTCCCGGACAGCTCCGTCATCCACTTTTCCCGGATTCCCATGGTTCATGAACTCACCCGGACTCCTTCATTTGTCTTGTCTCCAATTGTCACTCACACTAGGTCCCAATTAAGTCCTCAGTATGTGTTTAAAAACATTGCCAGGTGTGACAAATGTGTGTGGTTTACTCTGGTTCAATAAAGGAAGAATCACTGCAGCTGGTGTCATTCACTATTATTTGTGTGCACATGTTCCATCCTGTGAGTTCATGTGTGCCCTGTGTGTGTTTTACAGGTTCTCAAGGTGTGTTCTGTGAGATACAGCCTACAGATCGTATGAGGTTGGAGTTCCTGACTAAACTAGGCTTCCTGGAGATACCCAGAGGAGATGCCCGGCACAGAGAAGGAATGGTACTAGGCAGGCTACTCTGAACACAAAGACCCATACCTACAGTCATTTATAGGCACGTACATACACGTTGATAAGCGCTCTGCAGAAATTGTGTAGTAGAATCACTAGAACAACATAATTACCGTAAGCTTAATCACACACATAGGTGATAGAGTTAGGCATAATTGTCCACACACAAAAAAAACACATTACAGAGGTAAAACACAAGCTCTCGCATGGCTGAGGGCTATGAAGATAAGATGGACACTAAGCAAATATGGGTGTTACGCACACTCAAATCCCACTCAGTCTAGGTCTTAGGACATTGCTTGCACATAGCATCAAATACACAAAACTGTACATAGCATTGGTCACTGTCCTTTTCTTCCTATCTATAAGCACAAGAACAACAAAACGTCCGTCAAACATTTTATACATATCTGAGTAATAATGTCCTCTGCATGAATGTACATTTTTTACTAACAAGATTTAGATCTGGATTCAATCTAAGCATATTTGTAGAAAATGCATGTTTAAAAAGGCATCTGTGTTTCAGGGGATAGCATGTTTGCCCACTGAAATGGTAGGTTTATTTAAACAGTGAGAAACAGAAGAACAACAAAACAATCTAGAACAACGCATGTCAAAAATTTTATACAATTATTTGAATTTTAATGAGTGAAAGAAGTATTCGACACCTCTGCAAAAAATTACTTAGTACTTGGTGGCAAAACCCTTGTTTGGCAATCACAGAGGTCAGATGTTTTTCTTGTAGTTGGCCACCAGGTTTGCACACATCAAGAGGGATTTTGTCCCAATCCTTTTTGCAGATCTTCTCCAAGTCATTAACGTTTCGAGGCTGACGTTTGGCAACTCGAACCTTCAGCTCCCTCCACAGATGTTCTATGGGATTAAGGTCTGGAGACTGGCTAGGCCACTCCAGGACCTTAATTTGCTTCTTCTTGAGCCACTCCTTTGTTGCCTTGGCCATGTGTTTTGGGTCATTGTCATGCTGGAATACCCATCCACGACCCATTTTCAACGACCTGGCTGAGGGATGCCCCAGACCAAGGGAGATTGACAGTTATTTTGTGTTTCTAACATTTGCGAATAATCACAACAACTGCTGTCACCTTCTTACCAAGCTGCTTGACAATGGTCTTGTAGCCCATTCCAGCCTTGTGTAGGTCTACAATCTTGTCCCTGACATCCTTGGACAGCTCTTTGGTCTTGGCCTTGGTGGAGTGTTTGGAATCTTATTGATTGATTGCTTCTGTGGACAGGTGTCTTTTATAAAGGTAACAAAATCAGATTAGGAGCACTCCCTTTAAGAGTGTGCTCCTAATCTCAGCTCGTTACCTGTAAAAAAGACACCTGGGAGCCAGAAATCTTTCTCATCTCATCTTCATCCGCTTATCCGGTATCGGGTCGCGGGGGCAGCAGCTCCAGCAGGGGACCCCAAACTTCCCTTTCCCAAGCAACATTTGCCAGCTCTAACTGGGGGATCCCGAGGCGTTCCCAGGCCAGTGTCGAAATATAATCTCTCCACCTAGTCCTGGGCCTACCCCGAGGTCTCCTCCCAGCTGGACGTGCCTGGAACACATCCCTAGGTAGGAGGTAGAGTTTGTAGATAACTGGCCTTCTTTTTGGGACTCCCCCAGAAATAGGGCCAGGCCTGATCTGCTGAGGAGCAACGGACTCCATCCTAGCTGGAGTGGTGCTCTTCTTTTATCTAGGAACATTGACAGGAGTCTCACTCCTATAGCTTTAACATGAGATAGGGTGCAGGTCAGGCTGCAGGCTGTTAGCCAGCCTGCTAGCATAGTGGAGTCTGTCAATAGCATAGCCAGAGTAGTTAGTACAGCTTTACCTATTGCCACTATGACTCGTTCCAGACTGAGAAAAGTTAAACAAGGTAGTGCTAACAAAAACAACCTTATTAAGATAAAGCCTTCCTCCACCTCTGTCAAAAATAAAAATGATTGTATCACTTCGCATCTCAAAATGGGACTCCTAAATGTTAGATCCCTTGCTCCAAAGGCAGTTGCAGTAAATGAATTAATCTCTGATCATAAACTAGATGCTATTGGTTTATGTGAAACGTGGCTAAAGCCTAATGAATTCACTGCCTTAAATGAGGCCTCTCCTCCTGGTTTTACTAGTGATCATATCCCTTGTGCGTCCCGAAAAGGAGGGGGCGTTGCTAATATTTATGACAGTAAATATAAACTTACTCTCAAACATATTACTGAGTTTCATTCTTTCGAAGTTTTACTCATGAAAGTTAACCAGGCCCGATAAATCATTTTACATAGCTACTATTTATAGGCCCCCCGGGCCATACACATTGTTCCTCAATGAGTTTCCAGAATTCTTGTCTAACCTTGTAGTTGTGGCAGATAGTATTCTAATTTTTGGCGATTTCAATATTCATATGGAAAACTCCAATGATCCTCTTCAAAAAGCCTTTGAAGCCATAATTGACTCAATGGGTTTCATCCAACATGTCTCAGGTCCAACACACTGCCACAATCATACCTTAGATTTAGTCCTGTTACGAGAAATAGATATTGTAGATATCATTTACCCCCAAAATCCTGGATTATCGGATCACTGTCTTATTACATTTACTGTTAAAACAAGAAATCCACTTGCCCCCCAAACAATGAGTTTCAAAAGCCGTACTATAAATTCTCGGACTACAAATAAATTCCTTGATATTCTTACAAGTTTGCTCATTAACGACAGAGTAAATAAATCTGTAAACGATCAAATCGAGGATCTAAACTCAATACTGCGAAATACATTAGACGCAGTTGCACCACTAAAAACTAAAGAAATACGCAACAAGAAACTTGCTCCCTGGTACACCGACAATACTAGATCACTTAAGCAAGCCTCCAGAGAATTGGAGCGAAAGTGGCGCTCCACCAAGTTGGAAGTATTTAGACTAGCCTGGATAGACAGTACACTACAATACCGAAAATCATTCACGTCTGCTCGATCAGCTTATTTCTCCAACCTGATTGAGGCAAACAAAAAAAATCAAAAATATCTCTTTGATACAGTTGCAAAGTTAACAAAAAAGCAAAGCTTAGCAAGTGAAGTGGGTCTTCACTTTAGTTGTAATGAATACATGAACTACTTTGATGAAAAGATCTTCACCATTAGAAAACAAATAACTGACTCCTTAAATAGTTATGGTCCTCAAAATCTCAGTTGTCCAAAAAATGTCCTGAACCTCCCTGACCAGGTGTCAATGGGGACATTTGAATTTTTTGATACCGTATCGCTCGACACATTTACAAAATTTGTAATGAGTTCTAAACCCACAAACTCTCAGCTAGACCCGATTCCAACAAAATTACTTAAGGAGCTATTTCCTGTGCTAGGTCAGCCAATGCTGAACATAATAAATTGCTCCCTTTCCTCCGGATGCGTACCAAACTCACTAAAAATTGAGGAAATTAAGCCTCTTCAAAAAAAATCTGGATCCCGACATATTAAACAATTATAGGCCAATATCGAACCTCCCGTTCCTCTCAAAAATCTTAGAAAAATGTGTTTCACCTGAATGCCTTCCTAAAGACAAAAAAACATTCATGAAATACTCCAGTCCGGTTTTAGATCCCATTATAGAACTGAGACTGCACTCGTGAAGGTAACAAATGACCTTCTAATGGCCTCAGACAAAGGTTCCGCATCCATCCTGTTGCTTCTTGATCTAAGTGCTGCTTTTGACACTACTGATCACTCCCTTCTCTTAGAGAGACTGGAAACCAATATTGGGCTACGTGGACATGTTCTAGCCTGGTTTAAATCTTATTTATTTGAAAGATATCAGTTCGTTAGTGTGGATGGCATATCTTCTGACAAGTCAAAGGTATGTTTTGGAGTTCTTCAAGGCTCGGTTCTGGGCCCATTATTGTTCTCATTATATATGCTCCCTCTGGGCGATGTAATCCGAAATCACAATATTAACTTTCACTGTTATGCTGATGACACACAGTTATATATTTCAATGAACCATGGAGAAGCCCCTAAATTAGCTATTTTGGAAGCATGCGTTTCAGATATTAGGAAGTGGATGAGAAAGAATTTCTTGCTCTTAAACTCAAATAAAACAGAAATGCTCCTTTTAGGACCCAAAAAACAAAGAGCGTTGTTAGCAGATCTCACTGTGAACCAAAAAACTGTAAAAAACCTTGGCGTTACCCTTGACCCTGACCTCTCCTTTGAAGAACATATAAAATATGTCTCAAGAGTTGCTTATTTTCATCTTCGAAACATTGCAAAAATTAGAAACCTTCTATCAAAAACTGATGCAGAAACATTAATCCATACTTTCGTTACTTCTAGACTAGATTACTGCAATGCTCTTCTCTCTGGTTATCCAGACAAATTAATAAATAAACTTCAATTAGTGCTGCACACAGCTGCTAGAATCCTAACTAGAACAAAAAAATTTGAACACATTCCTCCTGTCCTGGCGTCCTTACATTGGCTGCCTGTTAAGATTAGGGCTGATTTTAAGGTTTTACCCTTAACCTATAAATCAATACATGGACTTGCTCCTACTTACCTTGCTGAAATGATCCATCCATACATACCTACACGTAACCTTAGATCGCAAGATGCAGGCCTTTTAATTGTACCTAGAATTTCTAAACAAACAGCTGGCGGCAGGGCCTTTTCTCATAGAGCTCCACTCCTGTGGAAAGATCTGCCAATTAAGGTTAGAAATGCAAACTCAGTGCAAACTTTCAAGTGTCTACTAAAAACTCATCTCTACTGCATGGTTTATAATTAGGTGTAGCCTGGCCCGGGGCGTGAAGGCGACCAGTAGGCTTGATACTGTCCACCCTTGCTGTCTTGCCAGGTGGGCTCTCGTCGCCACTGGGATGCCCTCCCTCCAATGCCTTTCGGGGGAAGAGTCACTGGCTTGTTGTTGACTCTCTGTTGCGCACTGGTGCAATTGGGCTGTACGCTGCTAGCAATACTCGGCCCTCATTCAGGGGGGTTTTGGTTGGTGGGTGTCCCTTTGGTTGATGCCTGGCAATGTGGGTGGATTGATTTCCTGCCTGTTGGGCCCTGTCCGGGGCCTTCCCCGGGTAGGGCCACAGTGTCACCGGACCCCCCCGTCTCAGTTCCAAGGTGTTATGCTGCTATATTATTGTGCTGGGGGATATGAGGGATGTACTACTAACTTTTCTCAGTCTCCTCCAGTTTTAAATTTTAGGAGGAGATGAGGTCCTGGTCCACACCTGCGGATTACCTGGTTTGGGGGGCCCGTTGCTGTCCCTGTTCTTGTCCACCTGGTCATACTTCTGACCTAGTCTAAAATCAAATAGACTCTGGATTTAGCCCAGAGAAATGTATTTATTATTCCAATTGGACTCTTTATATCTCACCCGGCACATCCAGAAGAGGACTGGTCACCCCTCTGAGCCTGGGTCCTCTCTAGGTTTCTTCCTAAAATTCAACCTTCTTAGCGAGTTTTTCCTAGCCACTGAAATTCAACACTACTGTTGTTTGCTCCTTGGGGTTTAAGGCCGGGTGTCTCTGTAAAGCCCTTTGTGACAACTGCTGTTGTAAAAAGGGCTTTATAAATAAATTTGATTGATTGATTGATCCTTACCAGATGCCCAAACCACCTCAACTGGCTCCTTTCGATGCAAAGGAGCAGCGGCTCTACTCCGAGTTCCTCACGGATGGCTGAGCTTCTCACCCTATCCCTAAATCCCCTTTCAGCCGCTTGTACTCGCAATCTAGTTATTTTGGTCATGACCCAGCCTTCATGACCATAGGTGAGGGTAGGAACGAAAATTGACCGGTATATCTTTTTGTCACAGCGAATGCAATACCGCCCCTGCTGCTCCGATTCTCTGGCCAATCTCCCGCTCCATTGTCCCCTCACTCGCGAATTAGACCCTGAGATACTTGAACTCCTTTACTTGGGGTAACGCCTTATTCCCTACCCGAAGGAGGCACTCCATCGGTTTCCTGCTGAGGACCATGGCCTCAGATTTATCCCAACTGATTCGCACTCTGCTGCGAACCGGTCCAGTGATTGCTGAAGGTCACAGACCGATGATGCCATCAGGACCACATCATCCGCAAAAAGCAGCGATGAGATCCCCAGCCCACCTAACTGCAACCCCTCCCCACCCCGACTAATCAGATATCTTTCTGATTTATACGATTTTTTACATGTTATTCTGTCTCTCAATGTTCAAATAAACCTACCTTTAAAATTATAGACTGATCATTCCTTTGTCAGCGGGCAAACGCACAAAATCAGCAGGGGATAAAAAAAAATTTCCTCACTGTAGATTCGTTTTTGCTAAAATAGCATTTGGCCAGATTCAAACCCCATGGTAGGCCACACGTTATGCTTTATTAACAGAGAAGAGAAACTGAAAAAGATAAGAGAGAGACTGCAGAAATGTCAGTAGGCTCTAATCCAAGCCTTGGTGCAAATACCAGCTTTGACCGTGTACCACCCACTTCATTACTTTCTAACAACTTTTCTGCTTCTGATTCAATACTTTTTTAAACAGTAGCACTTACTATTTATTGTACTTGTTGTATTAATGTTTTGATCTCAAATAATTTTGTTTATACTATGGTCTAAAGTAGTGAGATTGACATTTGGGACTATTTTTTTTCTTAAAAGAACACTTGTTTAGAGTGATTAATATCAGCCTTCTTGGCAGATTTGCTTATTACGTATCATTAAGTAAAACTCCCATGTGCTGGTTGCTTTGTAATGAGATCTGTTGCAAGGCATCTAAGGCTGGGATTGTTCAAACAGCTTGCATTCCTGATGTTATCTCAATGGGAAATTACCTTTAAATGTCAAGTGCGCTGCAACACGGTTTTAAATTAAATTTTAGCCTACCTGTTTATTCAGGGTGCCTGAATGTCATGTTCCTGTGTAGAAAGAAGTGTACATGTTTACAA
Organism: Esox lucius; assembly: GCF_011004845.1. NCBI lineage: Eukaryota > Metazoa > Chordata > Actinopteri > Esociformes > Esocidae > Esox > Esox lucius. The sequence goes on along the minus strand of NC_047592.1, from coordinate 26,837,281 downwards.
ATGGTTGCGGTAATACCAATGTTTTATGTACAACATTATACAATATTTTTTTGTGTTAACACTATTAAAATTTTATTGAATGTGCCATCAATGTGCCTTTCTGTGTTTGTCTTAAATGATGTCGTCTATACAACAGTAAGGCCATGTTTAGATGGGCAGTTAAAAGTGACCTGTATCTGAGTGTAAAAAATAATTTCACAGCATTTATGTAAATGTCATATGACATACTACAGTATAAACTTCAAAAGTAAATCAAAAGTGCTGGACAGAGCAAAAAGGTCTCACTGTACAAATACTTTGGGAGTTTACTATATGCACACACACATACTCAATTTAGCCATATTCCTGGAGATTGCATTCAGCGTGCACTACCGTTCAAAAGATTGGGGTCACTTAGTTTGAATAGGAAATATAGCAAAACGAATAGCAAAGAGTCACTGACAAGGTTAGAAATGATTTTTAATTTAAATAATAATTGTGTCCTTCAAACTTTGCTTTTGTCAAAGAATCTTCCATTTGCAGCAAATACAGACTTCCAGACCTTTGGCATTCTAATTGTCAATGTGTTGAGGTAATCTGAAGCGATTTCACCCCATGCTTCCTGAAGCACCTCCCACAAGTTGGATTTGCATGATGGGTACTTATGTACCATATGGTCAAGCTTTTGCCACAACAGCTCAATACGGTTGAGGTCCAGTAACTGTGCTGGCCCATCCATTATAGACAGAATACCAGCTGACTGCTTCTTCCCTAAATTGTTTTTGCATAGGTTGGAACTGTGCTTTGAGTCATGTCCTGTTGTTGAGGGAAAATCACTCCAATCAAGCGCTGTCCACAGGGTATGGCATGGTGTTGCAAAATGGAGTGATAAGAGTTCTCTTTTAACCTGTACAAATATCCCACTTTTACCACCACCAAAGCACTTCTTGACCATCAAATTGCCTCCACCATATTTGACTAACTTAGATTTGTCTGTCCATAACACTTCTTTTTGAATTTTTTTTGTGCCTGTAATTGAATTGCTGATACTGAACTAGTCAAAAAAAAGGCCAGTTTTATTGCCCTCTTTAATCAACACGACTGTTTTCAGCTGTGCTAACATAATTGCAAATTATCAATTAGCCAAATAACAATTGGCAACAGGACTAACGGTTGCTGATAATGGGCCTCTGTAGGTCTATGTAGATATTCCATAAAAAATCTACACTGTATTTCTGATTAATTATATGTTATTTTAATTGACCAAAATTTGTTTTTAGGACATTTCTAAGTGACCCCAAACTTTTGAACGGTAGTATACATGCTGCAGAAGTCAGCTAAATGGAAATTTGTATTACATTTCAATGCATTTTCAGATTGAATCCTGGCCTAACTGTTTATTCAGGGTGCAAGAAGGTTTAAACTATCATGTTACTTGTGTGGAAGAGGTTTCTTTGTTTATAAATTATTGCAGTAATGCCAATGTTTGCAAATGTAGTGTTATACTATTAAAATACGTTTTCCTTCTTTGAATGGGCCTTTTGTGTTTTGTCATGATTTGAGGTTAAATCCCAAATATTATACAGGGCTGTCAAAATGAACATTCACTTGTGTGTGAATCCTGCCATTAAAGGAGCACTTACGCTTTCAGTGATGGCATGCCATTTATGTGTGAACAGGGTGTAACAGCACGTTAGTACTCATACGTCAGAACAATCGGTGCAGTTCCAAGTTGGAAATTGGAATATCTATAAGAAAGCCGTGCATCTCCTCTGACCCTATTCTCAAATTGATCCCTAGACGCTGTGTGGTACAAATCTACCTGATAACCCTGCTTATAGCATGGCAAGTTATTATTTGTTGTTGCTACCCTAAACAAGACATTCATTTTATTGCTAGTTGCATTTCCACTAAAATATATAATCGCAGAACTAACAACTTCCATGCTGAGCGTAAATAAATTACATATGTGATCCTGATTAATGTTTGTGGATAAACATCTCTGGCTACCTTGCCTACCTTATGCCTTTGCCTATTTTAGTAACCTACCTTGTGGCATTTTGAGACACATGTATTTGGTTGTAGCCAAACACCTATCAAAAAAGCTACGTGTTTGAGTTCTTACAGTGGTAGAAGATAGTAGAACTACTGGATCATTGAACAGCAACCTTCTATTTAGATTTGCATGGGTTAAACAAAAAGTTTAACCCATTAGTTTAGGTTACTAAAAAACTAAAAATCATGTTAAATTAAGAGTTTTCAAAAAGGCCTTTTTCAATGAACAAGTAATGGGTTAAAAACAGACAGCTGTTCTGCAGCAATATCATTTTAAAAGTTGATGCTAACAATTCCTACAGGTGTCCCAACTTTTGTTGATTACTTACAAACCTGCTGTCTTTATAAAATCAGTGTTGGAACAGATTGTGTTACTACACCCTCTTAAGCATTATTTGGAAAGTTCCACAACAAGCGGTAGGCTTCAAATTATGTAACGGTCAGCACAGTCTCCAAACAAGCCCCATCAAATGAACTGGCCAGAAGTGTGAGAGCTAAGCAAACAAATTGAACCTCATTTGTGAAAACTGCTGCAACACTGTTAGGAAAAACGTTCTGAACAATATTTCATTTCAGTTGTAGTAAGAATGCCACCTATATTTTAGGCTTTTATGTCTACAAAAAGGTGTCTACTCTGATCATTCAAAAATATTCCATAATGTATTTTTTGTCTATTTGTTTATTTGTTCTACAGGTGCTGGTCATAAAATTAGAATATCATCAAAAAGTTGATTTATTTCAGTAATTCCATTCAAAAAGTGAAACTTGTATAATGTATACATTCATTCCACACAGACTGATATACACTCACCTAAAGGATTGTTAGGAACACCATACTAATATTGTGTTTGACCCCCTTTCGCCTTCAGAACTGCCTTCATTCTACGTGGCATTGATTCAACAAGGTGCTGAAAGCATTCTTTAGAAATTTTGGCCCATATTGATAGGATAGCATCTTGCAGTTGATGGAGATTAGTGGGATGCACATCCAGGGCACGAAGCTCCCGTTCCACCACTTCCCAAAGATGCTCTATTGGGTTGAGATCTGGTGACTGTGGGGGCCATTTCAGTACAGTGAACTCATTGTCATGTTCAAGAAACCAATTTGAAATGATTCGAGCTTTGTGACATGGTGCATTATCCTGCTGGAAGTAGCCATCAGAGGATGGGTACATGGTGGTCATAAAGGGATGGACATGGTCAGAAACAATGCTCAGGTAGGCTGTGGCATTTAAACGATGCCCGACCAGCACTAAGGGGCCTAAGGTGTGCCAAGAAAACATCCCCCAAACCATTACACCACCACCACCAGCCTGCACAGTGGTAACAAGGCATGATGGATCCATGTTCTCATTCTATTTATGACAAATTCTGACTCTACCATCTGAATGTCTCAACAGAAATCGAGACTCATCCAACCAGGCAACATTCTTCCAGTCTTCAACTGTCCAATTTTGGTGAGCTCGTGCAAATTGTAGCCTCTTTTTCTTATTAGTAGTGGAGATGAGTGGTACCCGGTGGGGTCTTCTGTTGTTGTAGCCCATCCACCTCAAGGTTGTGTGTGTTGTGGCTTCACAAATGTTTGCTGCATACCTCGGTTGTAACAAGTGGTTATTTCAGTCAAAGTTGCTCTTCTATCAGCTTGAATCAGTCGGCCCATTCTCCTCTGACCTCTAGCATCAACAAGGCATTTTTGCCCACAGGACTGCCGCATACTGGATGCCGCATACTGGATCCCAGTAACTGAGCAGATTGTGAAATATTCAGACCGGCCCGTCTGGCACCAACAACCATGCCACGCTCAAAATTGCTTAAATCACCTTTCTTTCCCATTCTGACATTCAGTTTGGAGTTCAGGAGATTGTCTTGACCAGGACCACACCCCTAAATACATTGAAGCAACTGCCATGTGATTGGTTGATTAGATAATTGCATTAATGAGAAATTGAACAGGTGTTCCTAATAATCCTTTAGGTGAGTGTATTTCAAGTGTTTATTTCTTAAAATGTTGGTGATTATAACTGACAACTAATGAAAACCCCAAATTCAGTTTCTCAGAAAATTTGAATATTGTGAAAAGGTTCACACTCTAATCAGCTAATTAACCCAAAACACCTGCAAAGGCCTTTATATGGTCTCTCAGTCTAGTTCTGTAGGCAACACAATCATGGGGAAGATTGCTGACTTGACAGCTGTCCAAAAGACGACCATTGACACCTTGCACAAGGAGGGCAAGACATAAAAGGCCATAAAGAGGCTGGCTGTTCACAGAGCTCTGCGTCCAAGCACATTAATAGAGAGGCGAAGGGAAGGAAAAGATGTGGTAGAAAAAAGTGTACAAGCAATAGGGATAACCGCACTCTGGAGAGGATTGTGAAACAAAACCCATTCAAAAATGTGGGGGTGATGCACAAAGAGTGGACTGCAGCTGGAGTCAGTGCTTCAAGAACCACCACGCACAGACATGGGTTTCAGCTGTCGCATTCCTTGTGTCAAGCCACTTTTGAACAAGACACACCGTCAGAAGTGTCTCGCCTGGGCAAAAGACAAAATGAACTGGACTGCTGCTGAGTAATGTTCTCTGATGAAAGTACATTTTGCATTTCCTTTGGAAATCAAGGTCCCAGAATCTGGAGGAAGAGAGGAGAGGCACAGAATCCACGTTGCTTGAAGTCCAGTGTAAAGTTTCCACAGTCAGTGATGGTTTGGGGTGCCATGTCATCTGCTGGTAATGATCCACTGTGTTTTCTGAGGTCCAAGGTCAACGCAGCCGTCTACCAGGAAGTTTTAGAGCACTTCCTGCTGCTGACCAACTTTATGGAGATGCAGATTTCATTTTCCAACAGGACTTGGCACCTGCACACAGTGCCAAACCTACCAGTACCTGGTTTAAGGACCATGGTATCCCTGTTCGTAATTGGCCAGCAAACTCGCCTGACGTTAACCCTATAGAAAATCTATGGGGTATTGTGAAGAGGAAGATGCGATACACCAGACCCAACAATGCAGAAGAGCTGAAGGCCACTATCAGAGCAACCTGGGCTCTCATAACACCTGAGCAGTGCCACAGACTGATCGACTCCATGTCACACCGCATTGCTGCAGTAATTCAGGCAAAAGGAGCCCCAAATAAGTATTAAGTGCTGTACATGCTCATATTTTTCATGTTCATACTTTTCAGTTGGCCAACATTTCTAAAAATCCTTTTTTTGTATTGGTCTTAAGTAATATTCAAATTTTCAGAGATACTGAATTTGGGATTTTCATTAATTGTCAGTTATTATCATCACAATTAAAAGAAATATACATTTGAAATATATCAGTCTGTGTGTGAGGAATGAATATAATATAAAAAGTTTCACTTTTTGAATGGAATTACTGAAATAAATCAGCTTTTTGATGATTTTCAAATTTTATGACCAGCACCTGTATACTTTTATTTCAATAAAACAAACTATGTGAATTTCTATAAAAGGTTTTGACCAGGTGTATACTTCACTTTCTGGCTCTGCACCATCTCTTCCTCATTTCATCACGTAATCCGAATTCTTTTGATTATTGCCCGCATCTGTTTCCCTCATCACGGATCCTATTAAAGTTCCAGCTTTTCCATTGTTCTTTGTCTCTTTGTTTTGGTTTTACCCATACCTAGCATTGTTCTGTTCAGTTTTTTTCTTGTGATTTAGTTGCTGTTTTTTTCTATTTTATTTATTTTTATTGAACGTCCTCCATTCTTCCAGCGCATGAGTCCTGCATACACTTCACTGTTACAGTACTGTAATTTAGATACTGATAATAGTTTTATAGTTTCAATACATGAATAAATCTAAGGTTATTTTAACTTTACAGTTTCTCAATAAGGTATACAGTATCTGCAGACCACAAGTCGGGGGCGTTACTTAATATGGGGGTTCCTGAATATTAAGTCACCCCCACTGATGTTCACCATTGGTCAGTTTAAATGGGGGTTCCTGAATATTAAGTTATGCCCACTGATGTTCGCCATTGGTCAGTTTGGGGAAATCCTGTTTTGACACACGGCCCAATGCTAGGTGTCATGTATGGGTATGAATTCATTACGTTGAGTGTGCTAATTGAGGAAGAAGAGTTAACTAACGTTACAACTTTATCTCAGAGTCCAAATGTTGGAGCCTTTCTGTGTTGTATAACCCTAAGACAGCACTGTGTGCCACAACACCAGTGGTCGAAATCACGGCACACAGAGTGAACTTTCAATTCATGGGAAACAGCTCTGGTGGACATCCTTGCAGTCAGCATGCCAATTGCACGCTCCCTCAAAACTAGCGACATCTGTGGCATTGTACTGTGTGATGAAACTGCACATTTTAGAGTGGCCTTTTATTGTGGCCAGCCTAAGGCAAACCTGTTCAATAATAATGCTGTCTAATCAGCATCTTGATATGCCACACCTGTGAGGTGGATGGATTATCTCGGCAAAGGAGAAGTGCTCACTAACACAGATTTAGACAGATTTGTGAACAATATTTGAGGGAAATAAGCCTTTTGTGTACATAGAGAAAGTCTTAGATCTTTGAGTTCAGCTCATGATAAATGGAGGCAAAAACAAAAGTGTTGTGTTTATAATGTTGTTCTGTGTATGTACCAATTGTAAATAAAACATGAGTGAGCAGGCAAAACAAGTATTTTATTTCTAATGGGATTCACATCATAACAGAATGGCACAATCATAAAACAAAACATGGCAGCAAAGAAAAAAAATGAAGGGAACCCTGTTCTAAAGTCTGCATACCCTTAGTTCTTACAGTTTTTTCCAACTACTTACACACATTTTCTGAAACTAGTTCAGATTTTTTACTCTACACACAAATCCAAAAATTGCACAAACAAAATGCCTCATATCTCTTGCAAGATGAAACACAGCATTCAAAATACCATAAACACATTTCAATATCAAGTATTTGCATCAAATGGCAAACAGTTTGTGCACAATAATATATTTCATGTACACACTGTTGTTTAAAACCTAAAGCTCTTCTGGCCTTCATAATCTGAAATGTAAAGTTCCATACAATGTTCTAGTGTGAAATTAAATGTGTTGAGGGGTTGAAACACAGTAAACACCAATGCGATAAATATTTAGTGTTATAAAGACCAAGTGTGGCATGGTGGTGGTGGACACTTGTGTGTGAAGGCAGCACACATGGTCACATTTACCCCAAGCTGTCCAGAGACATTAATAATGGCCCTCTGTCCAATTACATTCCTCCCCCCGCACCTGGTTTTGGTGAGGTTGAAACCAACCACATCCACATAAATATATTCATGGAGAATTACATGAGCATCCATCTCCAATATTCTCTGTAACAGACAAAATAATATACAGATCAGTGAACATGGTACAGTCCAATAGTTGAAGTACTGGAAGTGGTGTTGCATACATACATACATGGTCACATTGCAGATCTTTGACTCTTTCAGAGTTTCTCTCAAATGCCACCTTGTACACTTGTTTCATTGTTATTCTGTGCCGCTGGAGGACGCGTTGCAATGTCGACAGGCTAACTGCATCGATGTTGTGGAACACTGCTGCATCATTTATTATGTAGTCTCTTATCTCTCTCTTATCTAATTTTAATGGCATTGTTGGCCAAAACCCTATTGGCTCGTCCTCCACGATGTCATAGACTTTGCACTCTGTAGAATATTCAAAAACAGTGTGTGCAGTATAGAACAACAGTTTGACAGTTTGACAGGTAGTTGTAATACAGTACTTTTGCCATCCACTCCTACAATGCAGTGCAGTAAATTATGGAGGAAATATTTATTCTTAATTCAAATTGAAAGTCCAAAGAGAAAACGAAGCAAGATCAAATTAAAAATATTATTATTTTACTACACTACTAGGAAAAATCATGCCATAAATACATTTAAAAAGTCTAATTTAAAATGCACAGCTTAAATATAAATGCTTAAACTGAAATATTTTAAATCTTTTATTGATTGAGAGAAAAATCAAATATGAAACTCAAAATGGAAAATGGAAAAGCTTAAATGTAAATCTCAAATAGAAAAACAAAATATATATTTTAGTCGTTGCACTTTATCATTTTCAATTTTATCTTTTGAATTTTACATTTGTCAATTGCTGTTTGACATTTGAAGATTCAACTTTTCAATTTAGATTTAACATTTGGCTTTTCATTGTAACTTGACACTTGTCAATGTACAAACCCGATTCCAAAAAAGTTGGGACACTACAATTGTGAATAAAAACAGAATGCAATGATGTGGAAGTTTCACATTTCTATGTTTTCTTCAGAATACAACATAGACGACATATAAAATGTTTAAACTGAGAATGTATAACTTTAAGGGAAAAATAAGTTGATTTAAAATTTCTCAAAAAAGTCGGGACATGGCCATGTTTACCATTGTGTGGCATACCCTCTTCTTCTTATAACAGACTGCAAACGTCTAGGGACTGAGGAGACAAGTTGCTCAAGTTTATGAATAGGAATGTTGTCCCATTCTTGACTAATACAGGCTTCTAGATGCTCAACTGTCTTAAGTCTTCTTTGTCGCACCTTCCTCTTTATGATGCGCCAAATATTTTCTATGGGTGAAAGATCTGGACTGCAGCCTGGCCATTTCAGTACCCGGATCCTTCTTCTATGCAGCCATGACATTGTAATTGATGCAGTATGTGGTCTGGCATTGTCATGCAAGGTCTTCCCTGAAAGAGACAACGTCTGGATGGGAGCATATGTTGTTCTAGAACTTGGATATAACTGTCAGCATTGATGGTGCCTTTCCAGATGTGTAGGCTGCCCATGCCACACGCACTCATGCAACCCCTTACCATCAGAGATGCAGGCTTCTGAACTGAGCGCTGATAACAACTTGGGTTGTCCTTGTCCTCTTTAGTCCGAATGACATGGCGTCTCAATTTTCCAAAATGAACTTCAAATTTTGATTAGTCTGACCACAGAACACTTTTCCACTTTGCCACAGTCCATTTTAAATGATCCTTGGCCCAGAGAAAACACCTGCGCTTCTGGATCCTGTTTAGATACGGCTTCTTTTTTGACCTATAGAGTTTTAGCCGGCAACGGCGAATGGCACAGTGGATTGTGTTCACCGACAATGTTTTCTGGAAGTATTCCTGAGCCCATGTTGTGATTTCCATAACAGTATCATTCCTGTATGTTATGCAGTGCCGTCTGAGGGCCCGAAGATCACTGGCATCCAGTATGGTTTTCCGGCCCTGACCCTTACGCAATGTTTTCTGGAAGTATTCCTGAGCCCATGTTGTGATTTCCATAACAGTATCATTCCTGTATGTTATGCAGTGCCGTCTGAGGGCCCGAAGATCACTGGCATCCAGTATGGTTTTCCGGCCCTGACCCTTACGCACAGAGATTGTTCCAGATTTTCTGAATCTTTGGATGATATTATGCACTGTAGATGATGACAACTTCAAAAATTGTTTCTCAGAGAAACAATTTTTCTCTGAGAAACTCCTTTCTGATATTGCTCCACTATTTTTGCCACAGCATTGGGGGAATTGGTGATCCTCTGCCCATCTTGACTTCTGAGAGACACTGCCACTCTGAGAGGCTCTTTTTATACCCAATAATGTTGCCAATTAACATAATAAATAGCAAATTGGTCCTCCAGCTGTTCCTTATTTGTACATTTAACTTTTCCGGCCTCTTATTGCTACCTGTTCCAACTTTTTTGGAATGTGTAGCTCTCATGAAATCCAAAATGAGCCAATATTTGGCATGACATTACAAAATGTCTCACTTTCAACATTCGATATGTTATCTAAATTCTATTGTGAATTAAATATAAGTTTATGAGGTTTGTAAATTATTCCATTCCTTTTTACGCACAATTTGTACAGTGTCCCAGCTTTTTTGGAATTGGGTTTGTAAATGAGGAGGCGTGGCCCAAAGGCTGGTGGAAGGGTTTGAAACGAAAGGGGTGCAGAGGCACCTTATGGACAGCAGGGGGAGCTGACAGCTGGGAAGCACACTGTCTGCAACTATATGGCAACAACACCGCAAGTTCAGGCAGCTGGGCTGTAGGGAGGACTGTTATTTATAAGGCAATGGCTTCAACTTTTTGAATGTATTCTTACATGTCTGACCATGTGGCCTCACACACAAACTCACCAGGACTGAAAATGTGCATTAACAACTCCACACAGTTCCCTATCGATCTGACAGTGAGAAAGCAGCAGACAATACAGCAGGTAAGAGTCTGCCTTTTGCGAATAGCTAACATTATCAGCTGCTATTTGCATCCATGACTAGTTCCATTTATACCATGGCAACTTGCAGAATAGATCTCATCTATGCAGTCTGTCAGATTCTGATCAGAGTTGATCTGTTCATGATCAACTTTCGCTGAAGCAGCAACCACAGCTTCCCAAATGCTGTTCAAAGAGGTGTATTGTCTTCCCTGACTGTAAATCTCATGTTTGAAAAGGGTCCACAAGTTCACAATAGGATTTAAGTCAGGTAAGGAGGAGGGCCAGGTCATTATTCGGGCATCTTTGAGGCCCTTGCTTGCTAGCCAAGCAGTGGAGTACTTGGATGCATGTGATGGATCATTGTCCTGCATAAAGAACATGGCCTTCTTGAATGCTGAGGACTTCTTCCTGTACCACTGCTTGAAGAAAGTATCTTCCAGAAACAGGCAGTAGGTATGGGAACTGAGTTGGACAGTTTTTGGACCTTTTCAACCCGTAAAGGTCCAACTACCTCATCCTTAATAATAGCAGCCAATACCAGTACCCCCTCCTCCACTTTGCTGGTGCCTGACTCGAAGTGATGCCCTGTGTCCATTAATAATCCATCTGGTCCATAAAAAATTCTGTTTTCAGGTATTTCTTTGCCCAATCTATACCCTTCAACGTGTGAATCTTATTCAGTGGTGGTCTTCTTTCAGCCTTCTTGACCATGGCCATATCTCTTAGCACTTGACACAATGTACTTCTGGACACTCTTGGTAGGTTGCAGTTCTGGAATATGGTGGCACTGGAAGATAATGGGTTCCTGGTAGCTTCAAGTTGAATTATTCTCAAGTCTTTTGCAGTTAATTTAAATATTTTCTTCTCCATTAATTTTTTGCACCCCAGTTGACTATTCACAACAAAACACTGGAATGTCCGCTGGTCACGCCTCAATAGTTTAGTTATTTCAAGAGTGTTGCATCCGTCTGAAAGGCATTTTAAAGTTAATGACTTTTCAGTGTCAGTTAAATCTCTTTTTTGGCCCATTTTACCTGAGGTTATGAAGCTGCCTAATAATTATGCACACCTTGATATAAGGTGGTATTCACTGTTGCCACACCCTCCCTCATTTCACAAATACATATCACCTGAAAATTATTCTATCCAATGAGCTTTCTAGTTTTTTTTGGTTTGGAGTTGGAAAATGCACATAGAAAAAATTATATGATTAGAATATTGACTTAATAATAATTGTGCACGCAGTGTATGTAACACTGTACTATACAGTAATGCTGAAGTATCCATTAGGTAGTTTCATTCCTGTTTTCATTTCTAAAGGTTTGAATTATAGATGCCACTGTAAATCGACTGAAGTTGGGCTGGACTCTCAGTCCAGCCTCCCTCATGGTTGACCCATGGTTAATAACATGATCAATTAGCGTAGCCCTAATCTCATCAGAGACAGCTGTCCTTCCACCTCTTCTTCGCCCTTTACCTCCTCGTTCTGATTCCCACGCGCTCCCTGCATGGTCTGCATCCATTGTTCTGAACAGGAAATCTGACCTTTGCATTGTATGTATAAGCCTATACCAACTCTCAAACACATCACTGATTTTCTCATGAACATTAACCAGGCTAATAAATCATTTACATAGCTACAATTTACAGGCCCCCAGGCCATACACAATGTTCCTCAATAAGTTTCCAGAAAACTAACCTTTTAGTCATGGCAGATAGTATTCAAAATGTTGGCGATTTCAATATTCATATGGAAAAGTCCAATGATCTTCTTCAAAAAGCCTTTGATTCCATAATTGACTCAATGGGTTTTATCCAACATGTCTCAGGTCCAACACACTAGATTCCTTGATATTCTTACAAGTTCGCTCATCAACGACAGAGTAAATAAATCTGCAAACAATCAAATCAAGGATCTGAACTCAACACTGTGAAATACTTTAGATACGGTTGCACCACTAAAAACAAAAGAAATACGCAACAAGAAACTTGCTCCCTGGTACACAGACAGTACTAGAGCACTTAAGCAAGCCTCCAGAAAATTGGAGCGAAAGTGGCACTCCACCAAGTTGGAAGAATTCAGACTAGCCTGGATAGACAGTACACTACAATACCGAATATCCCCACACTTGCTCGATCAGCTTATTTCTCCAACCGGACTGAGGCAAACAAAAACAATCCAAAATATCTCTTTGATACAGTTGCAAAGTTAAAAAAGAAGTGGGTCTTCACTTTAGTTGTATTGAATACATGAACTACTTTGATGAAAAGATCATCACCATTAGAAAACAAATAACTGACTCCTTAAATAGTTATGGTCCTCAAAATCTCAGTTGTCCAAAAAATGTCCTGAACCTCCCTGACCAGGTGTCAATGGGGACACTTACATTTTTTGATACCGTATCGCTCGACCCATTCATAAAATGTTTAATGAGTTCTAAACCCACAAATTACCAGTTAGACCCAATTCCAACAAAATTACTTAAGGAGCTAGATCAGCCAATGTTACTAAAAACTCATCTCTACAGCACGGTATATAATTAGCTGTAGCCTGGCCCAGGGGCGTGAAGGTGACCAGTAGGCTTGATACTGTCCACCCTTGCTGTCTTGCCAGGTGGGCTCTCGTCGCCACTGGACCCCCTTTTGCCTTCAGAACTGCCTTAATTCTACGTGGCATTGATTCAACAAGGTGCTGAAAGCATTCTTGAGAAATGTTGGCCCATATTGATAGGATAGCATCTTGCAGTTGATGGAGATTTGTGGGATGCACATCCAGGGCACGAAGCTCCCGTTCCACCACATCCCAAAGATGCTCTATTGGGTTGAGATCTGGTGACTGTGGGGGCCATTTCAGTACAGTGAACTCATTGTCATGTTCAAGAAACCAATTTGAAATGATTCAAGCTTTGTGACATGGTGCATTATCCTGCTGGAAGTAGCCATCAGAGGATGGGTACATGGTGGTCATAAAGGGATGGACATGGTCAGAAACAATGCTCAGGTAGGCCGTGGCATTTAAACGGTGCCCAATTGACACTAAGGGGCCTAAAGTGTGCCAAGAAAACATCCCCCACACCATTACACCACCACCACCAGCCTGCACAGTGGTAACAAGGCATGATGGATCCATGTTCTCATTCTGTTTACGCCAAATTCTGACTCTACCATCTGAATGTCTCAACAGAAATCGAGAATCATCAGACCAGGCAACATTCTTCCAGTCTTCAACTGTCCAATTTTGGTGAGCTCGTGCAAATTGTAGCCTCTTTTTCCTATTTGTAGTGGAGATGAGTGGTACCCGGTGGGGTCTTCTGCTGTTGTAGCCCATCCGCCTCAAGGTTGTGCGTGTTGTGGCTTCACAAATGCTTTGCTGCATACCTCGGTTGTAACGAGTGGTTATTTCAGTTAAAGTTGATCTTCTATCACCTTGAATAAGTCAGCCCATTCTCCTCTGACCTCTAGCATCAGCAAGGCATTTTCGCCCACAGGACTGCCGCATACTGGATGTTTTTCCCTTTTCACACCATTCTTTGTAAACCCTAGAAATGGTTGTGCGCGAAAATCCCAGTAACTGAGCAGATTGTGAAATACTCAGACCGGCCCGTCTGGCACCAACAACCATGCCACGCTCAAAATTGCTTAAATCACCTTTCTTTCCCATTCTGACATTCAGTTTGGAGTTCAGGAGATTGTCTTGACCAGGACCACACCCCTAAATGCATTGAAGCAACTGCCATGTGATTGGTTGATTAGATAATTGCATTAATGAGAAATTGAACAGGTGTTCCTAATAATCCTTTAGGTGAGTGTATTTCAAGTGTTTATTTCTTAAAATGTTGGTGATTATAACTGACAACTAATGAAGCATGGAGAAGCCCCAAAATGTGCTACTTTGGAAGCATGCGTTTCAGATATTAGAAAGTGGATGATAGAAAATGTCTTGCTTTTAAACTCAAGAAAAACAGAAATGCTTGTTTTAGGACCCAAGAAAAAAAGAGCTTTGTTAGCAGATCTCACTGTGAACCTCGACGGCTGCATGGTCGTATCCAAAAAACTGTAAGATACTTTGGCGTTACCCTTTACCCTGACCTCTCCTTTGAAGAACATATAAAATATGTCTCAAGAGTTGCTTATTTTCATCTTCGGAACATTGCAAAAATCTAATTTCCTAGGTGTATTGCACAAGATGACATAAGATGTGATCTGGATGAGAACGTGTGGCCAACTGCAGAAGTCAGGGTTGACTGGTGTTGCTACTCTATCTGTATCGGTAGATGGTGTATATACATTGTTTTGTATTTTGGAATCACTCAGTGCCAAAAAATTGCATAATACATACTGAAGCATATGGTATCATGTCTGATTAATTCCTGTAACATATTGCAGGGAATTCTAAACAGTAGTGGGGTGTCATTCTTGTTTTGTTAAGACATTCTACATAAGAAAAAACATTGTGTAATGCAACCTGTTGTGTTTTTTCAGTCATTGTTTTATGAGTGACAACGTGTGCTTGTTGGGTGACAACTTTAACAAGTGTTTTGAAAGAATTAGTTGATTTTAGACATGTATGAAGTGTTTTGGAAGTTTTAGTGAATTTTGGATGGGTAATTACCTGCTGTGCCAAGCTAAAAGTTAGTTGGGAGAACTGTATGAATAGTTTTGAAAATGTGACCTACAGTAAGTATTGAGAAATGGGTCCTAGCGATTGTAAAAAAAACCCTGTAATAATATGGGTACAGAGCAGTTTTAGCAGTGATGACATCTATGTACATGTTAAGGCATTGTGTTCATTTTCTAGTTATCAGCATGTGCGTGACGCCTTTTCTCAGTTATTTCTGCACTGCACTCCTGTTATAGCTTGTTTTAACATGTTCTTTTTTAGCAGAGGGTTCTTCTTTCCTGACTTCTCATTTTGGACAAGTTTGTGCAGACTCTTTTTGACAGTTGACTTATGCACTTAGACACTGATTGTGGCATTATTTCAGTTTATAGTAATAAGTACGTTATTTGCAGGAAACAACAGAAACAAAGAAATAACACATGGTAACCACACTGTGTGTCACTGTCTATGCATTCAGACCACCATTTCCTGTAATTCTCAGAAACACCCTTTCTGTGCACTTCTTTCATTTCTGTTCCTGTTCTTCCTAGAAGAGGTGATGACTGATATAACAACCAAGAACAATATAAAAACTTCAATACTTTCAGTTTTTATTGAATTTCAGGTAGCACTTTATTTTGGAGGATGGAAATAACTAGGTAATAACTATAATAATAGAAACAGAGGAAACCACTGAGTTCATACTTCTAGAAAGGTGTCAGAAAATACAGTGCATTGCAGTTTGTTGCTTATGGGGCTGCGTAGCCTCAGACCAGTCAGGGTGCCCATGCTGACCCCTGTCCACTGCCGAAAGCGCCAACAGTGGGCATGTGACCATCAGAACTGGACCACGGAGCAATGGAAGAAGGCGGCCTGGTATGATGAATCACGTTTTCTTTTACATCACGTGGATGGCCAGTTGCATAGAGAACAGATGGCACCAGGATGCACTACGGGAAGGAGGCAAACCAGCGGAGGCAGTGTGATGCTTTGGGCAATGTCCTGCTGGGAAACCTTGGGTCCTGCAATTCATGTGGATGTTACTTTGACACGTACCACCTACCTAAGCATTGTTGCAATGTGCATCCTTTCATGACAACAGTATTCCCCTACGGCATTGGCCTCCTCAGCAGGTTTATGTGCCATGCCACAAAACAAAAATGGTTCAGGAATGGTTTGAAGAACACAACCTGTTCAAGGTGTTGACTTGGCCTCCAAATTCCCCAGATCTCAATCCAGTCAAGCATCTGTGGGATGTGCTGGACAAACATATCCAATCCATGGAGGCCCCACCTCACAACTTCCAGGACTTAAAGGATCTGTGTAGGGATATTTTCATAAAATGTTATTTCACATTAACCTGATGAAGAGTAGACATAACATCTCATGTGATCATCTGTATATTAATTGAGTTTTAATTGATAAAACATTTAACCATATTATTTTCCCAAACAGTTTAATTGTTAAGAGAGAGTGATGAATTATTGTTCCCATGGTCAGTGCAATGAGTGGTTGTTGTTATCTCATATTGAGGACAGAAGGACCTGTAGCTTGTCCTCGACTGTCTTGGCAAAATATTGGGAAAATTTGAGAAGGATCCATTCAGAAATTAGCATAATGGGAGGACCTAAATCTGACAGTGTTTTCCACGATATCTGCTGCTAACGTCTTGGTGCCAGACACCACAGCACACCTTCAGAGGTCTAGTGGAGTCCATGGCTCGATGGGTCAGGGCTGTTTTGCCGACAAAAGGGGGACCTACACAATATTAGGCAGGTGGTCATAATGTTATGGTTGATCGGTGTAAATCAATAGCAACAAAAGGCAACCTGTAGATGAAAAAAAGTCCACTCACCATTATGATTATAATTTAAAAAGTCCATTCTCATGTCCTTCCTTTTGAAATGGATATTGGCAGGTTCACGTAGCTTGTCTTTTAATTTTAAATCCAAAACTTTATTGAGATCAAAGGCAGGGCTCACAGTCAGGCTAGCACCATCCTTGTGTACAATGCCCTCACTGCAGTGCAAAAAGATAGCTAGCTAGGCTCAAGCGGGCTCAAGCATGAGAAAACAAGAAAAGGCTTGCTAGTGGCTCTGTATTGATGTATACTAAGGCCTTGAGGTGTCATACAATTGTCCCCAACAATTACAAGACAATTTGTTATTGGTCCAAAATGGTGCTCTATATGACGTCACTGTCAATTATCTTGGTAGAAATGATCTAGGTTTGCTCAGCGCTCATTGACTAGGCCCTCAGGCTTTGAATTGAAGGCACCAGCCAATGAGCGCTGAGCACACCTAGATAATTTCTACCAAGATAATACCAAAGAAAAATACTGATTGGATATTTTTTTCTCTTGGATATTAACCCTTCTTTTTCCAACACAAACTGAAGAAATTCAATAGGAAGATCATTACAATTAAGACAAAAAATATGAAATCAATGAAAATTATTACACACCATACTCACAGCATACTCGCCATTTCACCCATTGAGCATGTTTGGGACGCTCTGGATCGGCGTAATACAACAGCGTGTTCCAGGTCCTGCCAATAGCCATTGAAGAGGAGTGGACCAACATTCCACAGGCCACAATCAACAACCTGATCAACTGTATGCGAAGGAGATGTGTTGCACTGCGTGAGGCAAATGGTGGTCACACCAGATACTGACTGGTTTTCGGACCCCCCCCTCGGATCCCCCCAATACAGTGAAACTGCACATTTTAGAGTGGCCTTTTATTGTGGCCAGCCTCAGGCAAACCTTTGCAATAAACATGCCACATGTGAGGTGGATGGATTATCTTGGCCAAGGAGAAGTGCAAACTAACACAGATTTAGACAGATTTGTGAACAATATTTGAGAGAAATTGGCCTTTTGTGTACATAGAGAAAGTCTTAGGTCTTTGAGTTCAGCTCATGAAAAATCCAGGCAAAAACAAAAGTTTGCTTTTATAATTTTGTTCAGTGTATATAAAAATATATACAAATTTCTATCTATCCTTAGGACCTCCATGAGGGTATAGAGGGCCCTGATGGTTCCCCACTGCCCATTACCACAGAGGGCACAGAGGACACAGCAAGTGTGTACAGAGAGGGGGTTGGATTGAGGTAGAGAGGAGGGGTGCAGCATTTTCATTTGACAACAGAAGCCATTTTACCTTTACCAATTTTGCATGTTAGGATGCGCATTTGTATGCAGCCAAAAATAGTTCTGGTGAATGAATGTTCAATTGTCATAAAAATATAATTTACAAACTAACCTGCTTTAAAAGAACACAATTAAGGTATTTAAAATGTACAGCTGCACAAAAATGCTCTACAATAACAGTATGATTAGATTAAATTTATCTGTATCTGATATCTTCACATTTCCAACAAACGTCTGGATTCACACAATAAATTCAGTCTGGATTCACAGTTAATAAAACTAAATTGACAAAACAAAAAGTTTTACAATATCGTGGAAAAGTTTTTTCCATTTTCTTCCGTAATTCAAATCAAAAAGTGACATCCTCATATATACTAGATTCATTACACAAAGTGAAACGTTTCAATACTTTTTTGTTTCAATCTTGATGATTATGCCCTACAGTTAATGGAAATCAAAAATCCAGCATCTCAAAAAATTTGAATAAAAAATGTACAACATGTACAATGTACAATACAATAAATACATATTTAAAAAATATATTTTTTACCCTAAAGCCATTCTGCTTCTTTCTACCCTCACACTGCACTAATAAAGCAGAACATCACATGGATTGTTTAAAAGGGGCTGCTCACCAACATGCCAACCTCAACTTTGCAGTTCCTACTAGTTCAATAGAAAACATCATTGAGCTTGTTGTTTTAGTCCTAGATTAGGCTTAATCTAACAAACTCAATTAAGTTTTCGATTGAACTTGATTTTTTTGTCCTAGACTAG
Organism: Esox lucius; assembly: GCF_011004845.1. Classification (NCBI taxonomy): domain Eukaryota; kingdom Metazoa; phylum Chordata; class Actinopteri; order Esociformes; family Esocidae; genus Esox; species Esox lucius. The sequence continues at coordinate 26,818,478 of NC_047592.1, read as the reverse complement.
GCTTAATCCGTGTCTGTGAAACCAGCCCATAACCTTGAAGGAATTGAAAAATATAAATTCTGTTTATTTAATACATATTCAATGAGCCTTTATTTTGTAGTATATTCATTTAGATGTACAGCTCCGGAAAAAATTAAGAGACCACTGCACTTTTTCTTTCCTTTCCAAAAAAGTTGAAAAGGACAGTTCTGAGTGAGGAACAGAAGCATTCAGTTTGCAGAGGTCTCTTAATTTTAACCATTCTGTTCCTCACTCAAAACCTTCATTTTCGACTTTTTTGGAAAGGAAAGAAAAAGGTGCAGTGGTCTCCTAATCTTTTCCGGAGCTGTATATCCTATGCACCATAAATACAATGACATGTAATATATGTGCCTTATAAGATATCATTTGAATACTACTTGTTGCTGCAGTTCTATTTACACACATTTCTTCTTCAGTGTCCTAGTCCAAATGCAATGCATTTGTTTTTTAGGCTTGGTAAATGCTTTAACTCTAGGACCGCCAAATGCCTACGTGAATTGGCATTTGAGTTTGTAATTAAAATAAAACTACCATTTTGAAAGCTACATCCTCCTCCTTCCATGACTTTTCCTAAATAGGCATATACAGTGGGGAGAACAAGTATTTGATAACCTGCGAAATCGGCAGTGTTTCTTACTTACAAAGCATATAGAGGTCTGTACTATTTATCAAAGGTACACTTCAACTGAGAGACTGAATCTACCAACCAGTAAGAATTCCGTCTCTCACAGACCTATTAGTTTTTTCTTAAGAAGCCATCCTGTTCTCCACTCATTACCTGTATTAACTGCACCTGTTTGAACTCGTTACCTCTATAAAATACACCTGTCCACACACTCAATCACACAGACTCTGCTGGGTCTTCCAGGATGACAACGACCTGAAACACACAGCCAGGGCAACTAAGGAGTGGCTCCGTAAGAAGCATCTCAAGGTCCTGGAGTTGCCTAGCCAGTCTCCAGACCTCAACCCAATAGAAAATCTTTGGAGGGAGCTGAAAGTCTGTATTGCCCAGCGACAGCCCCGAAACCTGAAGGATCTGGAGAAAGTCTGTATGGAGGAGTGGGCCAAAATCCATGCTGCAGTGTATGCAAACCTGGTCAAGAACTACAGGAAACCTATGATCTCTGTAATTGCAAACAAAGGTTTCTGAACCAAATATTAAGTTCTGCTTTTCTGATGTATCAAATATTTATGTCATGCAATACAAAGCAATTTAATTACTTAAAAATCATACAATGTGATTTTCTAGATTTTTGTTTTAGATTCCGTCACTCACAGATGAAGAGTACCTATGATAAAAATTACAGACTAAATTCTAAATGCTTTGTAAGTGGGAAAACCTGCAGAATCGGCAGTGTATCAAATACTTGTTCTCTCCACTGTATTACATTGTTCCATTGTCCCAATTCTACACTGACAAACAGAAAACTATTTACAGACTATTTACTTGTTTTTTACCCCGTTTTCCAACTTTATCCACCAACAGCCCATGGCACTTAGCGTTGGTACCCAAATGGTACCCAGGCGCTAATCACTCCTCACTGAATGCAGGATCTCAATGGATGAATGCACAATACTCCCAGGTGAATGATCAGAGCCCTGGTTGAATTTGACTTAACATACAAATGAAACAAGATTTCCATGACCATTCATAAACTTAATTAGGCTATTATTGAAACATAATACAAATTATATAAGCTACTTATCACACATTACCGTTTTTCAATAGAAGATTCACCTTATTGTGTAGGCTAATTCATCAAATGTAAATCTAAAATGAAAGTCTACAGATGTATTATGCTAATTAATTATTCACAAAATGAAATATGGATATTGTTTACCAATGACCAATTCAACAATGTATTACACATTACTGTTTTTATATTACAAGAGAAAGATAAACTAAATCGCACATCTTATCAGGTCCCTTTGAATTTTATCTGCTTATTTTACTGAAGATTAATATTCTACAAATGTATTAGGCTAAATTGTTTCTCACAAAACAAAATACCAACGATATTCCTTACCACTAGAGCTATGCATTGGCATTAAAATCAACTAGATAGCCCCACCACAACCCCTGGAAGAGACCTGCAAAGATGCGCAGTGCACATAGCCTATTCATTTTGGACCTTATCTTTTTCTAATAACTGCTCTCAGTTTTTTGAAAACTAATGTCACCTATAGACAAATCGTATATGCCAGTAATCTAGGAGACTAGAGCTATGCATTAGCGTTAAAATCAAGCAACCATGCTTTAGGCTTATGTATGGCTATGCATGCCGATATCCTCTGATTGTCACAAACTGGTCAACTAATGTCTGTAATTTTACCTTGTACATCACCAAAATGAGATCAAAATGAAAACGAAATTATAAGGGATTTATTTTTGAATAATTTAAGTGTTGAGTAATTTTCATTTTGTACATTTGTAGGGCGTAATAAATAAACGAAAATACTATAGCTTGTGTTCTTAGAATTAATCGTTCTATGTATTCTTTTTTGGTCGTTTTATTGATAATTTATTGATGATAAGCCCTTCAATGCAAACACATTCTTGTATTTTTTCAAGTTCATTAACCATTTCAAACAAACAAAATCTGTAATTCATAATTTTTTTTGACTATTTTGCTGTATATAGTTTGATGACAACCTAGTAGATGAACAAACGCTCTGGCTGGATGTTGATGCTGCGGAGGAGAATGTGTATACAAATATGGCTGATTTGTATGCTAATGACAAAAAATGGCATTCGGCTCTGGTAGCTAATGTTCGTTTGAAAGGCTTGGCAGTCCAAGTGTTAAACAGACAATACACAGGAAGGAAGATATTGGAATGTGTCCACTGATAACATTGTGGGCTTAGTAGTCTTAAAACATTCCCCAAATCCCAGTGTTGAATTATAACAGAGAGGTAGTTTGAGAAACACGCTCATCTTACTTCCTCCCCAGCCTCTCTGCATGCATCTTAGCTCTTGCAACCTCAAATGTCTGGAGAACTGCCATCTTTGATACGTGTAATACAATTGTGCACTCACTTCACCAATTACATTTGAAACATTAAATCTTTTTTTGGAATCATATATTACATGGGTCAGAATACAGTTCCACCAACCTCATGATACGACAGAAGACCATCAGTGGGAAAAAGATGAATGTGAGCCTTGATCAGAGTCTTAGGGCAAACTTCATCCTTAGATTTTGGCTCCACCAAGGGAGGCTTATATCCACCCAGAAAATAATTGCCCTCTGGTATTATTAGTCCATCCTGGGTTCCCTACATGAATGTCCCTGGGTCTGGAGGAAGCTCCAGAGATGGAGCATGTCATCTGGCAGAAGCTTGTGGAGGACCATGAAGCTGAGGTGGTGACAAGATAGAACTGGGTTTACTTTTTTCGGAAGAAAGTTAACCCAACTTTTCTGCATTCAACACATATACTGAACATTACTTACTCAACATGATGCATTCCATGTTCAGTGCATTCACACACACATTTTGCGCACAGCTATTGAACATTCTGTCCTTGGCATGTTGCTAGATATTCAGTTCATATGGAAATAAAATAATACTTATACCTGTTGAAATAGTTACATGGGTGGCGATAGAAGGAGTATTCCACAGGCAAGAAGCCAGGGTGGTGTGTGGCTGATATGTTGGCTGCCTGAAGAGAGAGTGAAGACCAGCAGAATGACAAATATCAATATAATCAATAAACCATATGTATTAAATCAATTTATGAAATCAGTTTAAATTATGTATTGCATAAGAGACCCAATGTACACCTTGTATGATATACTTATCCAAACAGCTGTGATAGCATGACATTACTGGAACCAGAATTCATAATTTTTATCATCAGATTTTCTGGATGAAACTGGAAAAAAAGCAATCCCCAAAGCATTAATTAAAATGAAACAACTAAGTGAAGATTACACACTCGCTGAGAGGAACTTAAAACTATTGTAAAAAAGTACTCTTCAATCAATAACCATAAGGTGTTCCAAAATGGGGGGTATTGCAGAAATATATTTACCAGAGGAGTATTGCAGAAATATACTCAACAAATTTAACATATCCGGCTTCTCTTAACCAAATCAGAGTTTCTGGTTCCAGAATGCCAGTTTCTTGATTGAATCATTAGGTTAAGTGAAGTGCAGATTGGTTTTCAACTTATGTGAGCATGTAAGATTTAAAAAAGCCCTCATGACGATGACAGAAAATGTGCTGGACATCATGGCAATGAAAATATTTTAGTACTTTGTAACAAAACATTTTTGGTACCGCCTCTAACTATCGTGAAGAAGTTTTCTCCAAAATAATTTGTATGCTATTCATATCTTTATTATTTGATATTTAATTTATACCTCCTGCCAGGATTTTTGGCTACCATGGGGTTACAACAATAGAATGTGTTGTCATGACAAGCACTTCATGAATTGAATACATTATCCAGGGGTTATCAAACCTCTCCTTGGGACCACCAAACATTCCATGTTCTTTTATTTTTCCAGAGCTAGAACAGCTGATTTAATTTGTTAATTCATTATGACTACCTTGATTAGGTGAATCAGATGAGGAGGTTCGAGGTTACAACTAAACGAAGCATCTACTTGTCCATGAGGACAGATTTCAAAACCACTGGTCTATGCAATGGTCCTACTGTACCTCTGTAATTGATCAGACTATATTCCAATAGAAAAAACACTAATCATTTTAAAGGTAATCACTGTAATCACTGTGAACATGAAGAAGCAGTTTACATTAAGATAACTATGCGCAATGACTGTAATCCGACCTAGCATTAACATGTTTCTTGCTATGCGAATAGAAATTTGTCCACCGTTTTTAATACAGGGTGTACACTGGGTCTGAAATGCTTGGCTCCGTTTAAATTATTACGTAAAAAAAGGGGTGCCATTTTGGTCAAAAATCTACAGAATCCAATAACTTACCTGTGCGACTAGACCAACATAAACATCATCGATGGGAAAGAGAGACAGCTTGGTGGAGGCCTGGTGGAGGAGGGCCAGCGCCTCTCTGCAGAGAAGATAGCCCCCGCCACCAGCATAAGGAGGGTAGGGACCAGTGTATAGGGAGTAGGGGACATAGTACTTATTCCACCAAATACGTACAGGGTGGGTGTCCACAAAGATATGCCCCATGTAAAGAGGCTGGGGAGACGCCACTGTTCTTGCCTTATTTGTTTCAGTTTCATTTAGTCTCTCTGTCCCTTGTCCACTCTCTCTTGTCATCTTAGCCCTACTCTCCATCGCTCTCCCACTCCTTATTAATATCTTTCCCCAGTGCTCGCTTTCCGTCCCTGTCCGATCCCCTACTGATGCCTCTTCGCCTCTTCCTGTCTGTTCCCTCATCTCTCCACTGTCTCTTCTCATCACTGCTCTCTCCCTGCCCTGTAGCAGCCCCACTACTCTCTCCACGTCCACATAAACATCGTCATCCCCCTTTAGAACGTAGAGGACTGTTCGTGAACACTCTTGCTGGAACCAGTTCCAGAACAGGACCTCTTTCAGGGTCACGTTGAAAAAGGATTCTTGGAACATCCACTGAAGGATGTCCCCGTACCTTTCGCTCTCCTTCCTCACCCCAGAGTCACCTTCCTCTCCCCCCAGACCCAGCAGAAACACTCTGCTCACCCTCTCTCCTTTCAACACCCTCTCTCTGCCCCAGGTGGCTCGAATAGCAGCCCGACGGGCAGAGTGGGCAGGGTGGGACTTGATGGCCAGTAGCAGAAGGATTGGTCTGCAGCTGGGACTGGGACAAGAGCATTGGCAGGGGTTTCCTCTGGCTCCACGTCTGGATCTGGAGGAGAGAGAACCTAGTCTTTTGTGACTGGGTCCCGGGTTGGGTCTAGGTGTGGGGTTGGCTGATTGGAGACAGCTGCAGCAAGGCTGTGTGACGATGGGGTAGAAGCGGATGTGTCTCGACTGGAGGAATGCCCTGTGCAAGTCAGATGGGCTGGTGGGATTCAGCAGATATCTGCAGAAGGTGACATTCTGCCTGTATCAGTCTGTCCGTGTGTCCATGTTTCAAAGCTACAATATGATATTCTAAGTCATATTCATCCAGTGTGATTCCACCCCTCCTGTTTCACCCACCTGTGGAGCAGCAGCATAGCCCAGATGGACAGCGCTAGTGCAATCAGTTTGAAGACACGCCACCTGAGGAAGAGTCTCGTAATACAGCCTATGGGGAGAGATAAAGGCACAGTGGGGATGGCAGAGAGGAAAGTAGAAATAGATGGTGGGACAGAAAGGAGAAGTACGGGTTTTGAATGTTAGCAATGGGTGATGAAGACAGCTTTCGAAATTATCCAACGGAATAGCAGGGACTTACCCATAATCCTCCCTCGTGGTAAAGTAGTCGGAAATGATGTGAGATCTCCCGAATGTCACAAAACGACAAATTAATTGTTTCCCAATTGCCTATATATTATCAGCATAGTTTTTCAACTGCGGTCAACCTACCCGACTCATAAAACGCAGTCAAACGTAGACTGCTCGTAAAAATGAGCTGAAATTCTTTTTAGATTGGACATTCGGCCGTTCAAATTCAACGAAGTATTCTGTAAATCCAATATTGGTCTCATTGTGAGTAAAAAAGTGATGTTGCGCAGTCCTTATTTACCCATATTAACCGAGTATAAAGTTAACGCAGCGCGTTGAACTAACCGCTGTGTATCCGAGGCGAAACCGAAAAGGAAGCCTTCTCAAGGCGGGTGCTGGTTGTGGGCGCGTTCGAAATGTATACACATGCAGCCAACATCTTCAAACTTCAGGTTTCAATAGCTCTTACAAAAAGTATACAATGACTACGAAAAATATATATTCTTGATCGGGGGAGGGTGGGGAACACCAAACGCCAGTGAGTTCTTACCTGGACTTCGTGAAAGCCTGAGGACACCGGTTGTAGTAGCCAACATACCAGCTCTAGCTAAATACCATGTCAGCCGCGACACCGATACTGGAGGATTCTGTAGAGACATTCCAACCCTCATACAAGTCCAAAGACAAACCTGCAACTTCTGTGCCAAGAACACCAGTAAAACCAGTGCAAGGACTTTTACTGGCTGAAATCCTGAAAGATTGCACAATCCACCCAAAAGACTGAACCTGTGAAGGTATAGTTTAGAACAAAAGTCGGTGAACAAGGGCAGAATAATCCCTTCGACTTGTTGATGCAGGGACAGAGTAGTCAACATCTTCCTTAGTGAGGGAAGAACATTTTCCTGTTGGGAATAAGAAAAAAAGTTAATTGTTAGTTTTGAAAACATTGGACATTACTAAAAGTATAAATACATGTTACTTACCTTAGTTGCAGAATGGTCAATGTTACTGGTTTAACAGAGGGATAACTTCATTATTGTATATGGGATCATTATTGTAAAAGGAAGGAGTGTAATAGATTGATATTGTATTAAATATCCAAACAACACCTTGTGGCTAAGGCAGGGTACTGTAGTTAGCTGGTAAGATATTCCATGTAAAAAGTCTCTCCGAATTTTGACTTTGATAAAGCAACACGTGTCCAGAATGTTGTCTCATCTAATTATTATATATGAAGATATTACAGTTGGGCCCTCATGGAACCCTAATGGAGTCAGTTTCTGACAGTTTGTTCAGAATAATGCACACGAATAGCATGCTGGAGGCAATTTTGTAGGGCTCTGGCAGTGCTCCTCTGGTTCCTCCTCACACAAATGAGCAGATACCGGCAGTGCTGCTGGGATAATGCTCTTCTACGGCCCTGTCCAGCTCTCCTCGTATAATGGCCCGTCTACTGGTGTCTCCTCCATGCTCTTAAGACTGGACTGGGAGATACAGCAAAACATCTTGCGACGGCATAGATGTGCCGTCCTAGAAGAACTGGACTGCCTGTGACACTTGAATGGGCTGCAGGTACCGCCTCATGCTACCAGTAGTGACAAGGACACTAGCAAAATGCTAAACTAGACAATAGTCAGTCAGGAAGAATAAGGAGAGAGCAGTTAGTTGTCTGTGGCCACCACCTGCAAAACATTCCCTTTTTGGGGTTGTCATGCTGTTGCCTCTCCAGTGCATCTGTTGTCACTTTCATTTGCACCAAAACAGGGGACATTGACTCAATCGCTTTTGCTCCCTAACTGGACAGATATTTCTGAAATGGAATTGACTTTGTGTTATAATGGGATATTTATGTGTTCCCTTAATTTTTTTTGAGCAATTTTAAACAACACAGAGAGCATGTCTACTGTAGCATTTTGGAGAAATTTGCGTTTAAAGGTATAATGCGTCTCTGTGGAGACATAACTGCTACCACACCTAAAGCCAAAATAAAGGTTTTCCTATAATTAGTAAATTAGTTTCAGAGACATTCACATTGAAACATTTAATGTGTCTCTATGGAGACATGTATACTTCTAAACTTAAAGCTATACTTAAAGTTCAAATCCTATAATTAGTTAATTAATCCACTTGATTTCTGTTAAGGAAGGTCACCTTTAACACATATACAGCAATTTAACTACATTTTATAAAGGAGACCTTCCGTAACACCAATTATAGCTTAATTAACAGTTATACATTTCAGGTAAGAAAAATAATAATTTCTCAGTTGATACTACATATTATTGATTATGCTGACATTGTTTCTCAGAACACCTCTGACACTTATCCTAAGCCCCTTTATAATTTTATGATAAGTAGATTTGATTTGAGGTTTCCATATAGAACTCACCATTCATACTAAAGTAGCTTTAAGCGTGACAGCCGCCACGTCTCCATAGAGATGCACTATGCTATTAAATGCATATTTCTCAAAAATGCTACAGTAAAAATGATCTATGTAGTGTACATAGGAAACCAGCAGTTGGCTTTTCAGAGCCACCCCCCCCCCCCCCCCCCCCCCCCCGAAATGGTATAGCCGTGCACAGCATGTTTTACACTAGTTTTAGATTGGACATTAGAAAGACATTTTTTTTTTATCCAATATTGGTCTCACTGTGATTACAAAAGTCTATATGATGTCGCACAGTCCCCATTTACCCATATTTTAACCGAGCATAATGTTAACGAGCCACGGAGAACTAACTGCTGTGTATCGGAGCCAAAACCGATACACAGCGAAATTAGAAATAATGTAGTAGGAGCTATTGAAATGACGCCATTCCATCAAATTTTGAAACTTCAGATTTTGAAAATATAAAGGTTGTGCATAGATGTGACTGGAATTGCAATGTTCATTGTCGGATTACGCTCTTCCATATGGTAGTCCAGGATTTTCTTGTCTCTGGCCATCATTAATCAGGTAGGTCACAGGTCCAAGGTACTTCATCCCTGTTGCTTTGATCCACTTTTCCTTCCCCTCATGGAAGTTTCAGACCTTAACTGTGTCACCTTCAGCAAGGTTCCACAGAACCAAGGAAGCTTTATCATGGTAAATCGTTTGTTTTTGTTGTTTGTTCCCCACATTCCTGGCAAGATCTGGCTTAAGTAGACTGAATCTCTGGCTGGCTTAAGTTCTCAACTGACGTTTCAAGAAACGTTCGGCTGGTGTGGAGCCAGTCACAGTGTGCGGTGTGCTCCTGTATATTAGTAGGAAGTTTGCAAGCCTATGTTCTAGTGATATTGTTGGTCCCAGAGCTTCTTCACTCAGAACTTGTTTCATCAGTGCATATTTAACAGTCTGCACTGACCTTTCCGCTGCACCGTTTGAAGCAGGATGGTATGCAGCTACAAGCGGCTTCCTGAAGCCATTGCTCCTCAAAAAAAAATGATATTCCATCAATGTGAATTGCGGTCCATTGTCTGAGACTATTTCATCTGGTAGTCAACAAGAAGCAAAAAGGTTGCGCAGCACCTCGATGGTCTTAGCTGAGGTAATAGTCTTCATCGGAAAAACCTCCAAACATTCTGAGTGGCTATCAGCAATTACCTGAAAATACTGTTTGTCTTTCTTTGCCAGACACGGGCAGGCCACTGCCAACAATACAGAGCTGCTGTGAATAGCTTCCTCACAGTTTGAAAAACTGTAGCTCCTCGCTAATCCTTTCATGAGGCATATACCTGGGTGTCCTTGATGTAGATCATTCAGAAGTTTCTTTCTGTGCGCTAAGGGAAAATGACCCTTAGTCACCATAGAACACATCCTTGTTCTGCTGACAACTCCGTCTTTCAAATGGTTGTAGTATTTCATCTTTGATGTGCATCGATCAACCATTCAGCGTAAACTCTTGTACATTGCTAAGTACTGGGTCTTTACGTGTGGAGTCTGCAATGTCACTGGCGTGCAGCTCCTCCATTAAAGAGAAGTAGAAGATGTTGCTTTCCTCTCTCGTGTTATCTTTGCCTGCTCTCTGTAATTTGGAAAGAACATCTGCATTTGAATGATCTGCTAATTTTCTGTACTCAATCTCATAGTTGTAAGCCAGTTATAAGCCTACATCTGCATCCTTAATGCTGCCAGTGTGGGAATGGCTGACTTGGGACCCAGGATTGCCAAAAGTGGCTTGTGATCTGTGGTGAGTATACATTTCAGTCCATACAGATATTTGTGGAACATTTTTACACCAAAGATCAATGCCATTGCCTCTTTCTCAATTTGCGCGTAATTTCCTTCCGCAGCAGAGTTTTTGAAGCAAACACTATTGGCTTTTCCTCTCTGTTTTCCATGATGTGTGATATGACCGCTCAGTCTCCATACGGAGAAGCATCACAGGCAAGCCTTATTGGTTTCTTTGTGTCGTAGTGAACCACTGCAGTGCACTTGGAGCGTTTAGCACTGCTGCGACTTTGTCTTCAGTGGGGTGAATTATCAATCAGATGTCCTAAGTACTCCACTTTGTCTCTCATGAACTTACACTTTGCCTGTTTCACCGGAACTCCATTTTTTTCTAGCCGACTCAGGATTTAATCCAGTCTTTGCAAGTGTTCCTCTCTTGAACCAGCGGTTATCAGGATGTCACCTAAAAAACTGGTCACATGCTCTAAATCTTGCAATATTTGGTTAATTACTTCTTGGAAGATAGATGGGGCACTAGAGACAACATTTGATAGACGATGGTAGATGTTAAGTCCACTGTGTTTGTTCACCATAAGATACTTCTCTGATTCTTTGTCCACCTGTAGTTGTTGGTGAGCGTGTGATGTGACTTGTCATCCTTTGGAACCACCATGATAGGTGCTGCCAATTCACTTCTGTTGGTTTTGAAATTATGCCTGTGGCTTCCAGCCTGCCTAACCTTTTGTCCACCTTTTCTTTTAGTGTATAAGGAACTGGTCTGGCTATCTGAAAAATGTGCTTAGCATCAAGCTTGAGTTTGAAGCTAGCTTTAAACTCACAGATGGGGCCTTCATTAAACATTGCTTTGTGTCACTTCAACACAGCCTCAACATCAAAATCAATAATGTGTTCAGATTTTTTTAACTGCAAACATTTTCCCCCAGTTCAGTTTTATTGTTTTCAACCAGTTTCACCCTAACAGTGCTGGGGGATCTCCCTTTACTATCCCAAGTGGCAGCTATGCCATCTGCTTCCCATATTGCTCATTAACAGTCATGTTTTCTCCAAGTAAAATTGAGAGCTGTAGGTTTCTTTTCTCAAGGGTTAAATGAGAAAGTGTTCCTTTGTAGACAATTTCAGATACTAGTGTCACAGAAGCTCCTGTATCCAGTTGCATATTGTGTCAATGTCCTTCTAAGTCTACATTAACAGAAATGCAATTTTTTCATTAGTAGCTGTGTATACTCCAAAAGGTTCACTTTCAGACTTGTTTTCCTCTGGCTTTACTTAATTTTCCACATACTGTGTTTGGCCTTGTCTTTCTATTTCTACACATTTGTGCAATATGCCTCACTTTTGAACACTGGTGACATTTTTCTTTTTTATTAAATTTGCATACCTGATATGGGTGTTTACCATCCACCACATCAGTGGCAGGACTGATGCTGCTTATTGTCATCAAATTTCCTTTGGTCTGTGTCCTTTCAACTTTCTGAACGAAAAAATATTTTTTCGTCATTTTCTCTGTTATTAAAGACTTTGTTTACAGTTACCGCTTCCTTTAGTTTTCCTGAAAACTCTAACGTTTTCATATATGCCATCTCCAATCGACTGTGCAATTTGGCATGCACCTTGAAATGTATGATCACCCTCAGACAGCAATTTTCTCTGTATTGCTTCTTTTTTAAGTCCACTCACAAACTAGTCACATAGAGCCTCATTTAGATGATTAGCGTAATCCCAATGAATAGACAAAATGTGATCTGCTACCGACTTGCCCTAATGTTGAACTCTTTACGGTGCTTCTAGCCAATGGTATCCTGACTGCTGTTAGGTATCGAGACGTCCTAAGACCCATCATCAGCAGTGGGCCCAGGGTTCCTACTGGTGCAGGACAATGCCCACCTCATGTTGCCAGAGTGTGTAGGCAGTTCCTGGATGATGAAGACATTGATGCCATTGACTGGCCCTCACGTTCCCCAGACCAGAATCCAGTTGAGAACCTCTGGGACATTATGTATCGGTGCATCCGACGCAGCCAAGTAGCACCACAGACTGTCCTGCTCACTGATGACCTGATAAAGGTCTGGGAGGAGATCCCCCAGGGCACCATCTGCCATCTCATCAGGAGCATTCCCAGACATTGTCGGGAGTGCATACAGGTACGTGGGGGCCATACACTCTACTGAGTCACATTACAAGTTGCTGTGATTAAATGCATGCAAGTTGGAACAGTGCGTGCGTATGTCAGGATTTACATTAGCCGGAAAATGCAGGCAGTATCATGTGTAGTTGTCAGGCAGAAGATGCCAAATTAATAAATACACTGAACAAAATTAAAAATGCAACACTTTTGTTTTTGCCCCCATTTATCATGAGATGCACTCAAATATCTGACTTGCTCTATGTACGATCTTATACAAGTATTATCTTATACAAGTATTAATAATTAGGCTACAATATGATGATTTTCAAATCTCTGTCTGCGTAGCCTGTGTGTGCGAGTGCGCGTTAGTTGGGGTCGCTAAACATTTTCAGCCTCAGAAAGGGGTCGGCCTGTCAGAAAGGTTAAGAACCCCTGCAATAGGCTATAGTAGTATAGGCTATATTGCATATAGTAGTAAAATCATGGAGAGAAATGGACAATTTTATTGATCAACTGAATATGTGAAGCTGTTAGGAAAATTGTATTCCCTGTATTCCCCAATTTCTTTAGCATCTAGTGCTATAAAGTAGCAAGTGTGTGGCTGGAGTTCACTTGGTCTGTAGTGTATTTCCTTACAATGTCGCGAAGGGTACAATATCAGGCTCAGCAAGTTATAGACATTATACAAAATATTGTACCATGTGTGGATATTGAGGGAAAGAAATAGAACGAGGGCGGAAATGACATTCAAATTGAATCTGATTCAGAGTAAGAGACTGAAATCGAGTCTGCTTGTCATCCATTGCAAGAACCTGCAAGAAATGGTACAGGATGAGTTCAGCAAACTGTCGGGAACCCATGGGTGAAAATTTAACAATGCAATATCATAGTCTCCCTCGGGCCCACCCCATATGCAAGGGAAAATATTCAAGGGAAAAAGTCCTTTGAGCAGTTTTCTGTTTGACTGACACAGAAATATTACAAAATATTCTAACCCACACTCTTGCTGAAGCTGAACAAAATAGTGCGGAAAGATTTTGAACAGATGAGGAATTAAAAGCATTAAATTAAACCTCTGGTGTATTTTTTGTAAGCCTACACAACTCTGTTTACAATCTACCATGATATTTGGGGGTTGGGTTTTTTACCAATTTAACTTGAGACGTACCAAAAGACTGCGTTCAGTGTGGACTGAGCTATTTTTGTGGCATGGTAATGTGTGGGGTTATGGCCAATTGCTGGCAGTACAATATGATTGTTTGCCTAATGTGTGGCTTGATAGCCTCTTCACACTGTCTGTAAAGAATATGCGTTTGCTAATATGAAACTTTGCTGAAGGAAAACAGTTACAAAACAGTTACATATAATACAAATAATAAAGCGAGCTAATTCATCTCACATCCTAATAATGTAAGAGGTACACTTGTGGTTACCTATATATGCATATTAAAATTAGACATAGACGGTGGGCGTGATGGTACTCTTGTCCTTTACAACACAATCCCATGAGGGAGAATGTCGTTGGTCAGTAGAGATATCACAGTAACCTTGGGCACACTGGAGCTGATAAAGGCACGGCCTGTGCTCGTAAAAGTCCTGTGGGAGCATGCGCTTTACCTTGAGTGACAGACACCTGTCGACAGCAAACTTGGTAAGTGTTATTAAGATAAAAAAGAACAACACTACAACCACCACTGGCATGATCATGTTCAGCAGAGAATCCCCCATCTTACCAAAAATAGATGACAACCATGTAGAAAAACCTAAATAATCAGGATTGTAATTATTGTATTTAGCGCCTACCTCACGGATCTTACCAGCCAAATCAGTCAGTTCTTCAGAGTTATCAGGTATGTAGGTACAACACTCAGTCCCGATAACTGCACAGGTTCCCCCCTGAGCTGACAATATGTAATCGAGAGCAAGTCTATTTTGCATTGCAACAGTTCGAAGGGATTTCACCTGACTGCAATTTCAGACATGTTAGCTAAAGCCTCCAAAGAGCTAGCCATACTAATAACTTCTCTTGCCAACATGGCGGTGCCATAGGAAGGGAATGCAATAGCAAAACACCTTTCAGTTTCTGTGATGGATCGAGTATGTCGTGTTTTAAAGGGAGACTCTGTACTCAGTCTCACAGTACTTAAGACCAATACAAAAAAAAAAAGAAAGAAAAAAAGAAAAGTATGAGCATGTACAGCACTCAATACTTAGTTGGGGCTCCTTTTGCCTGAAATAATGCAGCAACGCGGCGTGGCATGGAGTCGATCAGTCTGTGGCATTGCTCAGGTGTTATGAGAGCCCAGGTTGCTCTGATAGTGGCATTCAGCTCTTCTGCATTGTTGGGTCTGGCGTATCGCATCTTCCTCTTCACAATACCCCATAGATTTTCTATAGGGTTAAGGTCAGGCGAGTTTGCTGGCCAATTTAGAACAGGGATACCATGGTCTTTAAACCAGGTACTGGTAGCTTTGGCACTGTGTGCAGGTGCCAAGTCCTGTTGGAAAATGAAATCTGCATCTCCATTAAGTTGGTCAGCAGCAGGAAGCATGAAATGCTCTAAAACTTCCTGGTAGATGGATGCGTTGACCTTGGACCTCAGAAAACACAGTGGACCAACACCAGCAATGACATGACATGGCACCCCAAACCATCCCTGACTGTGAAAACTTTACACTGGATTTCAAGCAATGTGGATTCTGTGCCTCTCCTCTCTTCCTCCAGACTCTGGGACCTTGATTTCCAAAGGAAACGCTAAATTTACTTTCATCAGAGAACATAACTCAGTAGCAGTCCAGTCATTTCTGTCTTTAGCCCAGGCGAGACGCTTCTGATTGCTGTGTCTTGTTCAAGAGTGGCTTGACACAAGGAATGCGACAGCTGAAACCCATGTCTTGCATACGTCTGTGCGTGGTGGTTCTTGAAGCACTGACTCCAGCTGCAGTCCACTCTTTGTGCATCTCGCCCACATTTTTGAATGGGTTTTGTTTCACAATCCTCTCCAGGGTGCGGTTATCCCTATTGCTTGTACACTTTTTTCTTCTACCACATCTTTTCCTTCCCTTTGCCTCTATTAATGTGCTTGGACACAGAGCTCTGTGAACAGCCAGACTCTTTAGCTATGGCCTATGGTCAAGTCAGCAGTCTTCCCCATGATTGCGTTGCCTACAGAACTAGACTGAGAGACCATTTAAAGGCCTTTGCAGGTGTTTTGGGTTAATTAGCTGATTAGAGTGTGGCACCAGGTGTCTTCGATATTGAACCTTTTCACAGTGTTTTTTTCATTAGTTGTCAGTTATAATCATATACATTTTAAGAAATAAACACTTGAAATATATCAGTCTGTGTGGAATGAATGTATACATTATACAAGTTTCACTTTTTGAATGAAATTCCTGAAATAAATCTACTTCTTGATGATATTCACATTTTATGACCAGCACCTGTATGTGGCGGACGACGCCAGAAATCAGGGCTGTTCCTATCAAAGGCTGGCATATAACTTTGACGCCATGATTTCACAGGCACACCTAAAGATGTTACCTGATCCTGGACAGAAATGCATCTAGATCGTTTAGGTTCCCTCCAGCAGGGGTCAGAAGCATTTGGTCCGCGAGAGTGCAAGTAGCTGTCATTAACACCCCAATTATTGTATATAGAAAATTTTCACCAACTGAGGTCTCTCCAGATCCCTAACATATCAGACTGATTGAATGGAATGACTCCTAAGTCAATACCTCTGTTAGCAGTGAATGGGGTATGGGTACATCCAACAACTACTCTGGTTTAATCGTCCTGGCAAATTGTAGGGAGAGGGCCAAATATGTATTAATACCATGATGACCATCCTCATGTCTATGGGCATATATGTTTGGGACTAGAGCACCACCACACTGTACCAACACAAAGAAACAATTTCCATGAACATCATGATCTATATACCTCAGTAGTGTATGAATTACAGACTTCTACATGCTTTGTAAGTAGGAAAATCTGCAAAATCGGCAGTGTATCAAATACCTGTTCTCCCCACTGTACTTTACTAGTGGCTAACTATTTCCTAACTGGTATTTAATCCAACACAAATAACAATCACAATGGTTCTATTTGATCTGTATCCCTAAAAAGTTGTCTTTCTGCTTTGTTGTGGCCTTCAGTGGTGTTGAGGTCATTGCTGTTTGTGTAACGGGTACCGTAGCAACGGCACCGTGGAAAACAGATTGATTCCTGTAAACCAGGAGAGAAACGAGGAGACAGTGAATCAGGTTCGAGCTCTCTGCAGTAATTTATTTTCTGAATTTTCTTCAGCAAACACTATGTTTCACATATTGCATATTCAGTGTCTTTTTAACATTACAATGAATTTTCAGTAAACTGCAGTAATGAGAAACTCACAACTCACGCAGCTACATTAAACCCGTCACCCGACCCTGCCCCTGCTGGCTCGGAGCAATCACTACAAAATTAACTTAGAAGCAGAAAAATCACATAAAAATAAAACCCTTGGGATACTTATTTCTTTCTATTTTTTTTTAAAGAAATACCATAACTTGTGCTCAAATAAAAGACAATAATTGTGAATATTCTTAAAACACAAATATGACACTTTTGTGGTCGTCACATTTGTGTATGGCCCTGTAGTCATATTGGTTCTGAGCTTGGTTGCATTCCTAATTTAGGTTTTTAAATGTGACAGTGGTAATTTTACGTGTGTGAGAGAAAAGGAGAGCAATTACACAGGTATCTCTCTCTCTCCAGTATGTGTACTACAACACCTGGAGCCACACTGTTTGTTGATGTGTTAAATAAACACATCAGTAGCAAGAGGGAGTTTTGTAGCTTTACTGGTATGTATCCTATATTTTTAAATGGTTTGTGCCCCACACATTTTTTACATATAAAAACGACACTGGATAATCTATTCGTCATTTCCTGTCACTTTCAGAAGGAAAGCGTTTCAGAAGGATTAGTCTACAATATAAACAACATTATATTTAGAATATCTAAGGCGATATGTGTATAATGTATATGCTATTCATATTACACCATATCATATTTTCTACAATCTGCATTTTTTTAACAAGTTTTTTTCTGCATGCATTGTAGCTGCATGTCTTCTTGGATATCATTGGTTTGTTTGAGCTCAACATTGTTTCAACTGCTTATTTTCCGTGGTAATGGAATGGACAGGTATTTGCATATAGTGGAAAGTGGAGACGTGATCAGAAGCTTTTTTTTGTTAAGTGTAGTGGTTAGACTAGTACTGTTGTAAAGGAATTTGAAAACTAGTTTATTCTTTATATCATTACCATCCCAACTCCTAACGAATTGACAATGTTCTTCTGTTTAAGCTAGCAGAGACATTCAGCTCCATTGAGCATATATTGCAGAGGATGTTCAGTGGAATAGTATATATATGCGCTCCACAGTCAGGGAAACTTCAGCTACTGGTAAAACTTCTTCAAATCACTCGTGAGGATTATCCTGATTTTAGCTGCCAAAATGTATTTGATGTAGCATACAGGGAAACAAGAATAGCTTCTTATTAGTCTCTCCCTACTCTCCCTGCTAATGTTTTCCAATTACAGTACTACTAGCTGGACTAAAGCAAACAGCTTGTACAGACAGCTACAGGCGGCGAGCTGCCAACATTGATTTGATCTAGCATAAATACATAAATACAGAAACGTAGGAATAGCTTGCTACTAGTAATGTTTTCCGATTACAGTACTACTAGCTGACTAGAAAACAAGGAAACAGCATACAGATGCTGAAATGTATCTGTTGTAGAATTTGAAAACTTGAGAATATCTACTGTACCTACCAGTCTATATTTACCCTGGCAATATTTACCCGATTACAGTCCTACAAGCTGGGCTAGTAAACAAAGCAAAAAGCATGTACAGATGGCAGCTCGCCTCTTTATCCACAGAAAGTTAGCTAGTTAACCAAATTGGCCAATAGTTTTTTGTCAGATAATTAGTTATAGCCAATTACTAACATAGCTAGCCACATTAACACCAATAGGACAATTACTAACAACAGTGTGAGGTTAGCTAGGTAGCCTGCGTTTTAACTAACTTTATTTACTTATTCAACAGAAGAATTGCCACATCAGCATTGCAGTTTAATGCATTTTGCTTCTTGAGATCAATGCTCCATTGGAAATCCATAGGAAACCTAAGGGTTTTGGTCATGAGTTGCCCCTCTTTCCTTCAGAAGGGGGTCTCCTCTGTTTCTTCCATTTGGGCAGGACAGAGGCTAGGGGTAGCTCAGATGAGGAGGTCTGTTAACTCTAACCTAGAACGATGGTTGCCATGACAGTGTAGGGTTCTATCTTGTTTTCCTAGGAGTATGACTTGTTTTCTTGTATGTATCTTGAGCATAAGAGAGAATATTATTGGAGCTGACAAATGAGGGGTATAAAAAGGTGAAAGCAATAATGTGTAATCAGAACAACTGTCATGATGCTGCTATGGGTTGGTCTCTCTACTTACACTCTGTGTTTGTCATGATCCTTGTTCCCATATATACGATTAAACCTTAAATAATTAACTTTAATGCTAATGACAGAATACTATTTACTTGATAAATTGTAAACATTTTCCATCTTCCTTCTTCCTGTTTTTATTTGCATTTTAGGCAGAGTCCCAATATTTTTGGAAATGGTGTTGTACATCAGTTCAATACATTTTCATAACCACAGCAATAAACTGAGCTGTGTGCACCTGGCATGGGGAAACAGAAATCTTTTTAGAGATATAGATCACCAGATATGCAAATCACCAGATGTAAATGATACGCTCTACCATAAGCAGTCACTGTATGCTGTCAGTGTTTTGCTGGAATGTCAATTTCACCAATTTGGATCTCAAATCACCTTCCACCATTTCCAGTCAAACACAGGTTTAATCCCAATTCAACATTTAGCTGCTCCAAGCTTTGATAACAAAAGAAGACAGCAGTGGTCTCCCTCAGGTAATTAGGGCTGCATGGCTTGTTTCAGATTCACAGGAATAACCTTTAGTTCAGTTGAAGGGGCAATATGTAAGATTTTGAAACAAGCAAAACATAGACATCTACCATTTAAATGTTTTCAGTGAAGCTTTTACATAATATTTTTCTACAAAAAAATGTATCAGTGACTTATTCCCCATTTATACTCTGTTGCTAGTCTGTTTATCAGCTTGCATTGACGCTTGCAATACTATTTTTCCCAACCTAGACCACCCTGGACTAGCTAGTACTATATCAGTCTCATTCGGTAAGGGAAGATGAGGATATACTACTTTTCAAAAGTTTGTGGTCACTTAGAAATGTC
This sequence comes from Esox lucius, assembly GCF_011004845.1. Lineage (NCBI taxonomy): Eukaryota > Metazoa > Chordata > Actinopteri > Esociformes > Esocidae > Esox > Esox lucius. The sequence goes on along the minus strand of NC_047592.1, from coordinate 26,798,490 downwards.
CTTGCTTTCGAAAGAAGAGCACATTTTGCTCATTAAAAAAATATCAAGTTGATCAGAAATACAGTGTAGACATTGGTAATGTTGTAGATGAGTATTGTTGCTGGAAATGGCAGATTCTTTATGGAATATATACATAGGCTTACAGAGGCATATTAGCAGCAACCATCAGTACTGTTCCAATGGCACGTTATGTTTCTAATCAAGTTTAAAATGCTAAATGATCATTAGAAAACACATTTGCAATTATGTTAGAACAGCTGAAAACTGTTGCTTTTTAAAGAAGCAATAAAACTGTCTTTCTTGTGACGGTTGCTCTGCGTGGTGCTGCGCACGCTCTCCCTCTCTGGCGCTCCACCTCTCCAGTGAAACAGCCAACAGGAGACAATGGCAAAAGCACTCCATACACACGCAACACGCGCATGCGCGCACTTCATTAGTCAGTATATGGAAATGTAGGTTCCTTGTTTGTCACTCACACCTCATGTGTTATTGTGTTTGTCAGTTTGACCGTGTGGTACTGCTTTTTTGAAGATCGCATTAAAAGAAGATTAAACATGATTTGCTGTTTTGCAGTGTTCATTTTTGCCTCTCTTTTTACGCATACCTTTTGTAGATGTAGTGATTGTATGAGTTAGTGAACTGTTGTAAGCTGTTGTAACCAATGTAGATGTATTGATTATATAAGTTAGTGAACTGTTGTAAGCTGTTGTAACCAATGTAGATGTATTGATTATATACGTTAGTGAATTGTTATAAGCTGTTGTAACCAATGAAACAAAATATTAAATGTTTGTAATATGAACCGAAACTGAAGGAGCAAGTAGGAGAATAGGAAACCCTGTTTAAGCAGTTGCGGGGGAGAGAAAGATTTAGTATGTCTGTCTTTTGAGAAACAGGACACATGTTAGAGACACACACACATAGTCTGACAGGCCAGACAGAAACCAGGAGGAGACAAGAAGATGTTTGCGTTTATCCTTATAAGGAATAGAATTGGAACTGGACCAATAGCACACTTGTTCTGTGAATTTAATGACTCTTAGACATTGTGCGGCGACACGTGTCTCCAGAAGCTTCTGTAATAAATGGACATATAATACGGTAATTGACCTGACTGCTGGTGTTTTATTCTCCTTTCCAACAAACCAACTCGGGGAAGTGTTAGACTTCAACACTTTGCACCTCACATTTCTTTACACCAGTGGCTCCCAACCTTTTTCTGTTACTGTACCCCCAAAAATTATTTGCACTGCTTGGAGTACCCCTGAAGTACCCCCTCATGTTCATTTCACTAGTAAGTCTATGGTGTCATGAGTGTTTTCAAGTACCCCCTGTGGAAAGGCCAAGTACCCCCAGGGGTCCTAGTAACCCTGGTTGGGAACCACTGCTTTACACAAGTTGAATATCTGAAGAATCTGCAATTGTGGGTTCATTTACATGCCCAAAATGGCCATAAACAAAGAAACGTGTGAAACTCACTTGTGAAACTCACAAATATATTCTTGTTCTGACAAATTAAAGCAATTCAATGCAAGAAATTGACAAGAAACTGAAGACCTTGTACAAAGTTATGTACTACTCCCTTCACAGAACAGCGCAAACAAACTCCCTTAGGGATAGGGTGAGAATCTCAGCCATCCGTGAGGAACTCGGAGTAGAGCCGCTGCTCCTTTGCATCAAAAGGACCCAGTTGAGGTGGTTCGGGCATCTGGTAAGGATGCCCCCAGGATGTCTCCCTAGGGAGGTGTTCCAGGCACGTCCAGCTGGGAGGAGACCTCGGGGTAGGCCCAGGACTAGGTGGAGAGATTATATTTCGAGACTTGCCTGGGAACACCTTGGGATCCCCCAGTCAGAGCTGGCAAATGTGGCTCGGGTAAGGGAAGTTTGGGGTCCCCTGCTGGAGCTGCTGCCCCCGCGACCCGATACCGGGTTTTATTTTTATGTGAAGATGAGACTAACGTACACACAGAAGTACCACATTCAACCAGATGCAATGTTAACACCAGGCATAAGAACACAGTTGTTCTCTTGTGATTGTCATTGCTCATGTAAATTGTTTCCAAAAACATCCAAATCAATATCATTTCAAGCCCCGTATACAGTTTTGGGGCAAAGTGTTTAAACATTAAGTGTTCCATAGAGGATTATGAAGCACTGAGCATACTGCCATTATAAAGTGCAGTTTGTTAGAAATACAAAGACTGTCACAGTGGTTGTACCTGTATCGAGTCGGGCTGCTTTTTAGGCACTAGGTTTTTTGTTGTATTATCACTATATAATGTTGTTGTAATATAATGTCAAACTTCTTGTGAATCTGAATCCTCAACCAGCCTTTTTATAAAGGCCTTTATTCAATGACTCCTTTGTTATTAAATGTTTCCTTTGGTGTCAATGATTTGCCTGTTGTTTCTTGATTGTTTCAAAAAGTGTGTGGCTGTTTTACCATTCACTTCAAATAAAAATAGGATTTTTTTATTTTTTATTTGGCTGAACGTGTGAGGGGATATACAGTACACCCCTCACATTTCTGTAAATATTTGAGTATATCTTTTCATGTGACAACACTGAAGATATTACACTTTTCTACAATGTAAAATAGTGAGTGTACAGCTTGTATAACAGTGTAAATTTGCTGTCCTCTCAAAATAACACAACACACAGCCATTAATGTCTAAACCGCAGGCAACAAAAGTGAGTACACCCCTAAGTGAAAATGTCCAAATTGGGCACAATTAGCCATTTTCCCTCCCCGGTGTCATGTGACTCGTTAGTGTTACAAGGTCTCTGGTGTGAATGGGGAGCAGGTGTGTTAAATTTGGTGTCATCGCTCACACACTCTGGAAGTTCAACTTGGCACCTCATGGCAAAGAACTCTCTGAGGATCTGAAAAAAAGAATTGTTGCTCTACATAAAGATGGCCTAGGCTATAAGATTGCCAAGACCCTGCTACTGAGCTGCAGCATGGTGGCCAAGACAATACAACGGTTTAACAGGACAGGTTCCACTCAGAACAGGCCTCGCCATGGTCGACAAAAGAAGTTTGAGTGCACATGCTCAGCGTCATATCCAGAGGTTGTCTTTGGGAAATAGATGTATGAGTGCTGCCTGCTTTGCTGCAGAGGTTGAAGGGGTGGGGGGTAAGCCTGTCAGTGCTCAGACCATACGCCGTAAACTGCATCAAATTGGTCTGCATGGCTGTCGTCCCAGAAGGAAGCCTCTTCTAAAGATGATGCACAAGAAAGTTCAGTTTGCTGAAGACAAGCAGACTAAGGACATGGATTACTGGAAACATGTCCTGTTGTTTGATGAGACAAGCAGATGGTTTCAAGCATGTGTGGCGGCAGGTGAGGTGTACAAAGACAAGTGTGTCTTGCCTACACTCAAGGATGGTGGTGGGAGTGTGATGGTCTGGGGCTGCATGAGTGCTGCTGGCACTGGGGAGCTACAGTTCATTGAGGGAACCATGAATGCCAACATGTACTGAGACATACTGAAGCAGAGCATGATCCCCTCCCTTCAGAGACTGGGCCGCAGGGCAGTATTCCAACATGATAACGACCCCAAACACACCTCCAAGACGACCACTGCCTTGTTAAAGAAGTTGAGAGTAAAGGTGATGGACTGGCCAAGCATGTCTCCAGCCCTTACCCTATTGAGCATCTGTGGGGCATCCTCAAATGGAAGGTGGAGGAGCGCAAGGTCTCTAACATCCAGCAGCTACGTGATGTCGTCAGTAGTAAATGTAGGGTATACTGTGTCAGATTGGTTATTTATGATCCTGGTGGACAGGACATCCGGTTTTCAGCGTGGGACTTCCTGTATGACGTGTGTTTGGGGGGAACTTCTGGAATGACGTATGCATGTCTGGTGACTTTGTAATTTACAAAAAATGGGCCTTTAGATCAGATCTGCCCATAGTACAAACTGTAGTATGTGCAGGTTGTAAATCATCACACGTTTCACAGTTTGTAGTCCAACAAAGCACTACAGTAAACAAACACTGCATGAGTAATGCTATTATTGTGAAGGAACAGTCATGGCCTGGGCCGACCACACATTATGCCTAGGTTGTTTGTGTCGTGGTTGGGTTTAGAATATTGTTAAAAATAAAAACAATGATTTTGGTACATTGGTATGTATGAGCAATGGTGCTTTTTTTAAATAAAAAAAATTGTTTTAAGTCAGCATTAACTTTTAAGTTGCATTATATGGCAAATTAAGTACATTTCTGATTTCAAAAAGCCTTTTCAAGAGCTTTAAAAGCCAGGCCGGACCAATAATGTAGACGTATGTTTGATTTGCTAATGTGCCAACGCCAACAATATAAAATTTGAAGACAAATCTTCCACTTCACATACGCACAAATCCGAATTAATCTCCACTACACATACACTATAATGCATTGACTGAACAGATTAAAAAATTAAACCCACAATCAGACCCAGCATCACATGCCTTAGACTCAGCTCCATTAAATTCAAGCCCTTCTGATGCATTGCACATACAGTGGGGAGAACAAGTATTTGGTACACTGCCGACTTTGCAGGTTTTCCCACTTACAAAGCATGTAGAAGTCTGTAATTTTTATCATAGGTACTCTTCAACTGTGAGTGATGGAATCTAAAACAAAAATCCAGAAAATCACATTGTATGATTTTTAAGTAATTAGTTAGCATTTTATTGCATGACATAAGTATTTGATACATCAGAAAAGCAGAACTTAATATTTGGTACAGAAACCTTTGTTTGCAGTTAGAGATCATAGGTTTCCTGTAGTTCTTGACTAAGTTTGCACACACTGCAGCAGGGATTTTGGCCCACTCATCCTGTCGTGGAAAACGAAGTCCACAACGACTAAAACAAAAAGCACTTCAACTCGAGGAACTTGTGAATCCAATAGATTTTAATGAAAATCATAGGAGAGTGACAGACATCAAAGCCCTTCTGCAGATACACACAAATTCTAAGTACAGGACCATGGCTTTTATACAAAATGTTCAAACATCACGCCATATGATCATCACCTTTGGAAGTCCCCTTTAAGGCGGGGTTTATCTCTTGCCCCTGTATTTTTTATATCAAATCTTCAAATATCACGCCATCTGACCAACCATCACACCATCTGACCATCCTTCTTTGGAAGTTCCCCTTAGGGCGGAGTTTACCTCTTGCCCCTCATCACTTCCTGAGTGTCCTTAACTTAACTTGAAGATCTCATGGTTCATGTTGGGGTCACACTTTCAGTGAACCCAAGAAGCTGTACATTTCAAGGCCATACATTTCTGGACACAGGATGCTGTTCTGCTGAATTGCACTATTACTGATAAACCCCTATGGAGCATCAAGACCAATTGCCCCAATCTCAAGGCCATATGTTTTCTGAGGCCTTTCTGTCTGTGTGTGTGTGCGTGGGCTGCATCATGTAAGAATTCATAGTGTTTTTGGATCACTCGTTAATATATTCCCTAAAAGGTGGGATTATGCATGCATATTGATATATTCATAAAACGTGTGATTATATATGCAGTTTATAGAAAATTCCCTCACACTCCATACAGACCTTCTTCAGAACCTTCAGGTTTCGGGGCTGTCTCTGGGCAATACAGACTTTCAGCTCCCTCAACCATCTTGAACTTCTTCCATTTTCAAATAATTATGCCAACAGTTGTTGCCTTCTCACCAAGCTGCTTGCCTATTGTCCTGTAGCCCATCCAAGCCTTGTGCAGGTCTACAATTCTATCCCTGATGTCCTTACACAGCTCTCTGGTCTTGGCCATTGTGGAGAGGTTGGAGTCTGTTTGATTGAGTGTGTGGACAGATGTCTTTTATACAGGTAGCGAGTTCAAACAGGTGCAGTTAATACAGGTAATGAGTGGAGAACAGTAGGGCTTTTTAAAGAAAAATTAACAGGTCTGTGAGAGCCAGAATTCTTACTGGTTGGTAGGTGATCAAACACTTACGTCCTGCAATAAAATGCAAAGTAATTATTAAAAAAATCATACAACGTGATTTTCTGGATTTTTGTTTTAGATTCCGTCTCTCACAGTTGAAGTGTACCTATGATAAAAATTACAGACCTCTACAAGCTTTGTAAGTAGGAAAACCTGCAAAATCGGCAGTGTATCAAATACTTGTCCCCACTGTATATGGATTTGTTTCTACCCTTAGGCCATCTCTGGGGGAACGTCTGGCCGAGTCTCCTGTCAGAGAGATCTTTATCTCCCACCTCCGGCAGAGCTTCGACTGGATCCCGAGGGAGGTTGGAGATATTGAGTCCGAATGGACCATTGTCAAAGCCGCCGCTCAGAGCTGTGGCCGTAAGGTCTCCGGTGCCTGTCGAGGCGGCAATCCCCGAACCCGGTGGTGGACACCGGAAGTAAGGGATGCCGTCAAGCTGAAGAAGGAGTCCTATCAGGCCTGGTTGGCTTGTGGGACTCCTGACGCAGCTGACGGGTACCGACAGGCCAAGTGGACTGCAGCCCGGATGGTTGTGGAGGCAAAAACTCGGGCCTGGGAGGAGTTCGGTGAGGCCATGGAGAAGGACTATCGGCTGGCCTCGAAGAGATTCTGGCAAACCATCCGGCGCCTCAGGAGAGGGAAACAGTGCCCTACCAACACTGTTTACAGTAGAGGTGGGCAGCTGTTGACCTCAACTGGGGATGTCGTCGGACGGTGGAAGGAGTACCGTCACGTCTTCCATTGAGGAAGCAGAGGATGAAGGCTCAGAGGTGGACTCCTCCATCACCCGGGCTGAAGTCACAGAGGTAGTCAAGAAACTCCTCGGTGGCAAGGCATATCGTTGTACTGTACTGTACTTGTACTTTTCAATGACAATACAGTTGAATCTAATCTGAATCTAATCTATTGAGCTGTCGTTTCAGATGCTAGTAATATTAGCAAAATTGTGATTTTTTCCAAGGCACTCAAATGCATCTCCTTGTATTATGAAAGAAATATGGTACCATTCATGTTTACATAGTCAGTCCTCAAGATCTTATTCAATTTGTTGTCAAAGAATTCATCTGAGAATAGTTTTTTATTTTTAAGAGAAAACCTTTTCAGTTTATTTTCTCTCTTTTTTCAATTATTGAATGTGTTTGTGTGTGTCTAAACGTCAGTGCTGTCTGAAGTCTCTCCAGCAACCCATTGGCTATGACAGCGGATATTCTGCTCCGGAGCTCTGACTCGACTACTAGGGATGCGGTACACTGACAGGCTCTGCCCTGTTAATAGCAGCATTATAATGATGGTCACAGTTGCTGCCCAGTTGGATGCTGGGAGGCCCACCTAAGAGGCAGGGAGAGAGGGGGAGAGAGAGAGAGGGGGGGAGAGAGGGAGGGAAATGAGAGAATGAGGGAGGGGAGAAATGGAGAGCATGAGAGGAATGAACAATAAGAAATAGAGCAAATGGGAGTTAGGAGAGGAGAATTAGGGTGAAAGAGAGTATGAGGTAGGGGGAGAAGTTGGAGGGAGAGAGAGAGGAGGGAGTGTAATAAGATAGGTAGAGAGGGATTTCAAGGGAAGGAGAAAGGGCGGTTAAGAGAGTCAGATTCTAGGAGTTATGGTGAGGATGGATAAACAGAGGTGAAATGAAATGTTCTTAATTTAAAACCTAGAACCTTGCTTTAGGATTGATTATGTGTGTGTGTACTCACTGTTTCAAGGATATTGCCGAGGGCAATGTCACCGTAAGCAGACAGGAAGGCTGTGGGGCAAAAAATATTTATATACCATTGTATATAAGCTGCACATACACACACAGACTAACGTTTTGCATGTGACTTTGATGAGGATGATGCCTGTGTCCCCAATAGCATTCTGTGCAAAAAATTGATTCCTAGGTGACGTGGTGATGCCAGGCACCAATGTGTGCACATCCAGGTAGCCGAGGAAAGGCCAACCCCTATTTTCTCATTAAACAGAACCGATATTTATGTAATTATTATTTTAAACATAGAAAAAACACTGCTGGGTTCTTACATATATATATTTTTTTGGTCGATTATAGAACAGTTTGCTGACATTTGTTTTATTTTGGAGGCAGTGGTTGTTAGCTAAACAGCTAGCTTACTGTCCTTTTAAATGAACAGGAGCAAAGGCAAGCCAAAGAGTGTTTTTAATGGTGGATGTTGAAGTCACGCTAGACTTACTCATTTGGGTCTGGAGCACTGTTCATTTTACAGGAAAATAGCTAACATGCAGCATTTGAACACATTTTGCAATAGTGATGAACGGAAATGCCTCAGGGTTTTTTGTTATGGGGCTAAGACAAACACGTTTCATTTCTTGCAATTAACATTAGCCCAACTTGTCTGTACATAAAATTCAACTACCTCTTACCATAGCACCGCTATTGTCATTTATTGTGGTTATTCCACATTTCATTACGTTCCTATATTGATAATTTTTCTGTTATTCTTCATCCATAATATTATCCAAAATCCTTTTTAATTCTACAGTATTGTTGTTTACAAAGCATTTGACAAATATTAATGTCCCCACCACAGCATTCAGATGCAGTTACATATTCTGTAGGTGTGCGGTGCAGGAACAATTAAAGAAAATCAAGTTACATATTGGCTTCCTGAGCACCCATTCAGAATCAAGGGCATTTACTGGAAAAGAATATGGACAGTTAGAAGAAAAGGGTGGGGTGAAAGAGAGGACATTTCAAGCCTGTATCTTACCGCTGGCGATGGAGAAGAGGTGTGTCCTCTAGCTGAAGGTAAAGAACAGTCCTCCAATGGCCATGCAACCCAATGCTCCATTAAATCCTGACATCCCAGAGTATAGTACCCCATGACGTACTGAAACTGTTAGACCTATACACACACGGGCACGCAGAGATAACTGTGTGTGAATGTGCAATACCACATATGTCAAGGAGGTGGAGACAGAAACCAGTGTGAATTTGTTAAACCAATAGATTGAGGCAATCAGAATAATCTATGCCATTTTCTTTTTCTTGTACATGATTGTACTGGACTGTGTTTGTGTGTGTGTGTGAATCACTCTGTATCATCTTTGCCTATGCTAATGGTTTATGCGTCAGAGCTCTTCCCCTACTTTCTCATCTGCTTTGTCCTCTCCAGAGACCCTTCAGTACAAGCCAGAGCTTTCCCCTTTTACTATGTTTTGGGGCCTTTTTCTTCTTTCTTTCAACTCTACATGTTCATTCTTCTGTCTACTGCTCTTCTATAGATGTGTGTGTACAACATATAATGGCAGAAAGTACAAATAAGATGGTTGTCTGGACGAGAGTATTCATTTGTCAAAGAGCATGCATGTAGGTTTGTGTGTGCATTTTTATCAGTAAACAGCATTTTGTCACTGGATTTAGATATTTTTTACACTCAATCTCTGAGGTTTTCATAGTTACAGCTCTATACCTGTGTGTGTGTGTGTCTCTATGTGTGTGCATGGGTGGATGTATTCATTGTTTTTCTTTTAAATCTCTGAATATACAGTACAGTAAAAAGGTATTGTAGAAAGTCTTCTTTCTAAAAATTTCCATTAGTCCATGTATTTGAACTATTTCGTAGAACGGTGTCCATTTTAGTCCATGTATTTGAACTATTTCGTAGAACGGTGTCCATTTTAGGCACATCAGGCACATGATTATCCAACAGGCTAAATGTTTAGACTATCTCTTCAAGTAGCCAACCTTATGTATTTTGTTGAATTTCAGAGTAATTTCATAAAGACAAGTATTTGGTTGCGGCTAACCATCCATCAGGAAATCTAGTGTTGACAGGCCCCCGCAGAACCCCAATCTAAACAAATGTTTGCCTACAAATCAAGCTTAGGTGTGATTTAGTGCCGGATCAAATGCCTGCACACTCAGCTGCTCCCCAGATAGGAACTGATATGTGTTTTATACTGTAGACCAGGCATGGGCAACGGGCGGCCCCTATCCCCTCTTTGTGCGTCCCTCAGATGAATTTAGAATACTGTAAAAGGATATATACACCAACAAATTATTGATATAGTATATATATCATGTTTTACCTTTCATTTGTTGAAAGGGGGTAGTATGCTGATGTGTGAGTGTGTGTGTGTGTTCCAAGTTAATCTGCAGCCTCCTGATGACCAGTACATAGATTCTGTGGCCCCCACCACCATCCAAGTTGCCCATCCTTGCTGTAGACTAACATCAATCAATCAATCAAATGTATTTATAAAGCCCTTTTTACAACAGCAGTTGTCACAAAGTGCTTTACAGAGACACCCGGCCTTAAACCCCAAGGAGCAAACAACAATAGTGTTGAATTTCAGTGGCTAGGAAAAACTCCCTAAGAAGGTCGAATTTTAGGAAGAAACCTAGAAAGGACCCAGGCTCAGAGGGGTGACCAGTCCTCTTCTGGCTGTGCCGGGTGAGATATTAAGAGTCCAATTGGAATAATACATTTCTCTGGGCAAAATCCAGAGTCCAAACCCAATATGGGTTTCCAGTCTCTCTAAGAGAAGGTAGTGATCAATAGTGTCAAAAGCAGCACTAAGATCAAGAAGCAACAGGACGGATGCGGAACCTTTGTCTGAGGCCATTAGAAGGTCATTTGTTACCTTCACGAGTGCAGTCTCAGTACTATGATGGGATCTGAAACCGGACTGGAGTATTTCATAAATGTTATTTGTCTTTAGGAAGGCATTCAGTTGTTGGGAAACACATTTTTCTAAGATTTTTGAGAGGAACGGGAGGTTCGATATTGGCCTATAATTGTTTAATATATCGGGATCCAGATTAGATTTTTTTAGAAGAGGCTTAATTTCCGCTATTTTTAGTGAGTTTGGTATGCATTCGGAAGAAAGGGAGCAATTTATAATGTTTAACATTGGTTGACCTAGCACAGGAAATAGCTCCTTAAGTAATTTTGTTGGAATCGGGTCTAGCTGACAACTCATTACAAATTTAGTGAATGTGTCGAGTGATACGGTATCAAAAAGTTCAAGTGTCCCCATTGACACCTGGTCAGGGAGGTTCAGGACATTCTCAGGACAACTGTGATTTTGGGGAATATACCTATTTAAGGAGGAGTCAGTTATTTGTTTTCTAATGTTGATGATCTCTTCATCAAAGTAGTTAATGTATTAATTACAGCTAAAGTGAAGACCCACTTCACTTGTTGAGTGTTGCTTTTTTGTTAACTTTGCAACTGTATCAAAGAGACATGTTTTGATTTATTTTGTTCGCCTTAATCAGAAATAAGCTGATTGAGCAAATGTGAGTCATTTTCGGTATTGTTGTGTTACAATATACACTCACCTAAACTCACCTGCTCAATTTCTTATTAATGCAATTATCTAATCAACCAATCACATGGCAGTTGCTTCAATGCATTTAGGGGTGTGGTCCTGGTCAAGACAATCTCCTGAACTCCAAACTGAATGTCAGAATGGGAAAGAAAGGTGATTTAAGCAATTTTGAGCGTGGTTGTTGGTGCCTGACGGGCCGGTCTGAGTATTTCACAATCTGCTCAGTTACTGGGATTTTCACGCACAACCATTTCTAGGGTTTACAAAGAATGGTGTGAAAAGGGAAAAACATCCAGTATGCGGCAGTCCTGTGGGCGAAAATGCCTTGCTGATGCTAAAGGTCAGAGGAGAATGGGCCGACTGATTCAAGCTGATAGAAGAGCAACTTTGACTGAAATAACCACTCGTTACAACCGAGGTATGCAGCAAAGCATTTGTGAAGCCACAACACGCACAACCTTGAGGCGGATGGGCTACATCAGCAGAAGACCCCACCGGGTACCACTCATCTCCACTACAAATAGGAGAAAGAGGCTACAATTTGCATGAGCTCACCAAAATTGGACAGTTGAAGACTGGAAGAATGTTGCCTGGTCTGATGAGTCTCGACTTCTGTTGAGACATTCAGATGGTAGAGTCAGAATTTGGTGTAAATAGAATGAGAACATGGATCCATCATGCCTTGTTACCACTGTGCAGGCTGGTGGTGGTGGTGTAATGGTGTGGGGGATGTTTTCTTGACACACTTTAGGCCCCTTAGTGCCAATTGGGCATTGTTTAAATGCCACGGCCTACCTGAGCATTGTTTCTGACCATGTCCATCCCTTTATGACCTTTATGGCTACTTCCAGCAGGATAATGCACCATTTCACAGAGCTCGAATCATTTCAAATTGGTTTCTTGAACATGACAATGAGTTCACTGTACTGAAATGGCCCCCACAGTCACCAGATTTCAACCCAATAGAGCATCTTTGGGATGTGGTGGAACGGGAGCTTCGTGCCCTGGATGTGCATCCCACAAATCTCCATCAACTGCAAGATGCTATCCTATCAATATGGGCCAACATTTCTAAAGAATGCTTTCAGCACCTTGTTGAATCAATGTCACGTAGAATTAAGGCAGTTCTGAAGGCAAAAGGGGGTCAAACATGCACAAGGATTTAGTATTTAGAGTGATGAATCTGCTCATCCAGGTCATAAGTCCCAAGTAAAGGAAATCATCCCTGTGACCTTGTATTAAAGACATGATGATCAGTCCAACAATGCTTTTAAAAAGTGATTTGTGTATGTGTGTGTTTCAGCAAATCTCTAACTGTTAATCATGTCTGTCCATCTGCCTGTGTCTGTCTCTTGGCTCCGCTGCCTGCCAGCATGTGAGGGAGAGTGAGGGAAAGAGATGAAGAGGAGGGAGAAAGGGAGCTGTCATGTTTTTTTTTTTAGTTCAATTCTCTCACACAGATGATGCAATCTGTTACACACGTATGCATGCACTTATGCACACACAAATGTATGTCTCTCGCGTTGAGATCTTTCAATTAGGTTTGTGTTATGGGGCAATCTATAAGCCCTTTCAATTCGTCAGACTTCCAAAATGCCAACGAAGAAGTACGTTTTCTGTGGATGTGTTTGTGTTTTCGTATGAGTCATAGGACACTGGAGAGAGAGGCTCAGAGATTGATGGCACAAACTAACAAACACACACACACACACAAAATCACATGCACACACATGGGATCGAGGGTGTCTAGAAGTAATTGTCCCAGCTTTCAATAGCCAGAAGCTGGGGGCTGGACACATCTCTCTCTTTCTTGATCTGGTTCATCCCTATTATGTGCTTGTTAATGATAAAAAGAATGAGACAGAGTAATAAAGAAAGGGGGTAGAGAGTGAGATATCCCACACTAGCTGTGTCTTACAAAACTAGGTACCAGCTCTGAATTACCAGCTACTAAATTGCCTGATATACAGCTTGCTTAACTCGTTTTATTTAGCATATCAGTTTAGACATGCAATTGATGGCAACCAAATGTATATTTTGGTCCCCTTTTTTATTTAATAAAAATACTTTTGTGTAAATGCTGGTAAAGTTAGTTATTGGCAGGTAACACGAGTCAACAAGCATACGGGAATATCAGTTTATTATTGCAAAAAAGATGATCCTGCCCAATCAACTAAGATAAATCATAAATACAATGATAGGGAATTACTGATATTTTTACAATTTAATTTACATACAGATGTGCTCAGAAGTTTGCATTCCCAGGCAGAAATGTTGGCATTGATTTTGAAAATATGACTGATCATGCAATTTTTAAAAATTTTATTCAAGGATAGTGATCATACGAAGCCGTTTATTAAATCCTAATAAAAAATCCTAATAAAAAGAGAAATCACCCAAAAACCCCAGATCAAAAGTTTACATACCCTTCAATGTTTGGCCTTGTTACAGACACACAAGGTGACACAGACACACAAGGTGACACACACACAGCTGAAAATGGCAATTAGAGGTGAATTAAAATTGGAATTAGTGTCTGTGTATAAATTGTCAATGAGTATGTTAGCTCTCACGTGGATGCACTGAGCATGCTAGATACTGAGCCATGGGCAGCAGTAAAAAACTGTTGAAAGACCTGCAGAACAAGGTAATGGAACTTTATAAAGATGGAAAAGGATATAAAAAGATATCTAAAGCCTTATAAATGACAGTCAGTACTGTTCAATCATCTATTAAGAAGTGGAAAATTCAGGGATCTCTTGATACCAAGCCAAGGTCAGGTAGAACAAGAGAGATTTCAGCCAAAACTGCCAGAAGAATTGTTCATGATACAAAGAAAAACACAGGTAACCTCACCTTTTCTGGAAAAAGACAGTATAGTTGTTTCAAGGAGCACAATATGACGATACTTTAAAAAAAGTGAGCTGAATTATCAAGTTGAAATCTCCCTCTCGCGCCCTGCTGCTGCTTGGTCTGTGCTGCTGCTAATGAGTTAGGAGAACACCTGTTAATTAGTGCTTTGATTGTGAGAGCAGTGCATTTGCACTATTGTTTGTGTTAAAATAATATTTGAGTTAGAACATGTTTCATTTGTTTCCAGGGGGAAGGGGAAAGCTATTGTGCTTTAGACAAGAGGCACTGGGTCATACACCACTCGTAGTTTTACTCTGTCTAAAAACACTAGGTAAGAACTGGTCAAACCACCCCCTGTATTTTGGTTAGAGCACTGGTGCTAGAGGTGCTAGTTAGGTTTGTTCTTTGTTTGGCATGTAAGGTAGTGTTTGGGTTTATTTTTGCTTCTTTTATGGTCACATCCATAAGCACTATGTTTGGAGAGGGGTCAACAAGGCCTATAGTGAACAGAATACCATCCCCACTGTGAAGCATGGTGGTGGCTCACTGATGTTTTTGGGGGGTGTGAGCACTAAAGGCATGGGGAATCTTGTGAAAATTGATGGCAAGACGAATGCAGCATGTTATAAGGAAATACGGTCAGACAATTTGAATTCTGCATGAAAGCTGCACATGGAATGCTCTTGGACTTTCCAGCATGACATTGACCCTAAGCACAAGGCCAAGTTGACCCTCCAGTGGTTACAACAGAAAGGTGAAGGTTCTGGAGTGGCCATCACAGTCTCCTGACCTTAATATCATTGAGCCACTCTGGGGAGATCTCAAACATGCAGTTCATGTAAGACAACCAAATACTTTGCATGACCTGGAGGTGTGTTGCCAAGATGACTGGACAGCTATACCACCTGCAAGAATGGGCCTCACACAACTATTACAAAAGACTGCATGCTGCATTGATGCTAAAGGGGGCAATACAAAATATTAAGAACTAAGGGTATGCAGACTTTTGAACAGGGGTCAGTTCAATTCTTTTTTTTGTTTTCATGTTTAGTTTTGATTGTGCCTTTCTGCTAAAGCCTACAGTTGAATGTGAATCCCATAAGGAATAAAATGTTTTGCCTGCTCACTCATATTTTCTTTAACAATGGTACATATATTATCAATTCTCCAAGGGTATGTAAACATTTGAGCACAACTGTGTCAGGAATGGTTTTCTTGTGCAGAATTCAACAGAAAAGAGATGCTTGCTAAATGAGAGTTTTAAGGGTCTCCAAACTTTTTGTTCATTAGTGCTACAATGTAATAGCTTTTTTGTTTTCAATTAGGCACTTTTCTTTCTGGCATTTTACCTAGATCCTTAGAGAAAGTCCTGCAATATTCTCAATATATATCCTGGTCAAAATGGGATTCATCAAGTACTTGTTTATGTCAAAATTGAAAGGTCAATTTTTATATTTTCCTTTTTTACAAAACCTAACATTACCCTTACAGACATACATTTGATGAAAGAAGCCAAATACAAGAATCCAAATGAACATGGCACTTACATCTAAACAACAATTGAAAACAGTAACAGATACAAGGCTCCAAATAACAGTAAACCTTAGAGACAAGTATAACAAGATAAATACAGCATGGATTTTTCCCCTCCATCCCAATCAACAGACAATGAATACAAGATTTCACATAGACATTGCCCTACAAACATCCACATAGACATAAATTAATTAAAGGTAGTGATAATTAACAAAAAAAATGAACTACCCACACACCTGCTCATCACTTTGTCTTTCTTAGTTTCTAATGTTTTTATAACTTTTTGCTATACTACATTAAATTAAAATAAAGTAAAATTTTGTGTCTTTCCAGTGCAAGATTTTTCTCTATATATAAACAATACAACTTGAGGTTTTTCCACTTTCTTAGAAATGGTATATCCTTGATGGTATATTTAAGCAACAGTTTCTTGACTATTATTGCTGAGATAATCCCCCATCCCTTTGGGTATCTCATATCACCCCCATATGTCAGATCCTGAAATAGGCAAATACATATGTAATATGTAAAGCATCATATAGCCAACTTTGCAGTTTGTACCATTGCTGTTTTATTTTATTACACTCCCAGTGTGACGTCTGCGCGGCGTGGCACAGCATCTTTTCTTTTTGGGCCCTCCGCTGTACTAACCACCGGCTGGAGAGTGATGGCAGCAGCACCCCCCAAGGATGCTCCTTTTTCCAATCACCCATTAGTTGTTTATATACAGCTCTGGAAAGTAATTAAGAGACCACTCCTAATATTTCTTTAATCAGCATCTCTACAGGTATGGCAGCCATTCCATTCCAGTGTCTGTTAAATTTCAAAGACGGCGGTTCATAAGAACAATGTCAAGCAACAGACATTGGGGAAAACAAAGCTGCAGACTGGCAGGGAGAGAAAATGACTGTTCACTGACCGAGATGACTGTCAACGAATTCGAATGTCACTCAACAACCGTAGGAATGACCTACAAAAAGTGTGGTTCAAAAGGACGGTTCAAAACAGGCTCCTAGGGGCAGGGCTGAAGACGTGCAAAGCTAGAAAAAAGGCAGAGCTACTTGAATTCTTGTGCCAGGAGTGGTATAAATTCACCCAACAGCAATGTAACTGACTGGTGGAGAGCATGACAAGACGCATGTAAGCTGTGATAAAACATCTGGGTTATTCCACCAAATATTGATTTCTGAACTCTTCCTAAGTTAAAACATTAGTATTTTGTTGTTGAAAAATGAATATGAATTAGTTTTCTTTTATTATTTGAGGTCTGAAAACTATACTTTTTTCTTTTGTTATTTTGACCAGTTGTTATTTTCTACAAATAAATACTCGAAATGACAATATTTTTATTTGGTATTTACGAGAAATGACCTCACAGAGCTGGTGGATGTTAGAGACCTTGCGCTCCTCCACCTTCCGTTTGAGGATGCCCCACAGATGCTCAATAGGGTTCAGGTCTGGTTGACATGCTTGGCCAGTCCATCACCTTTACCCTCAGCTTCTTTAACAAGGCAGTGGTCGTCTTGGAGGCGTGTTTGGGGTTGTTATCATGTTGGAATACTGCCCTGCGGCCCAGTCTCCGAAGGGAGGGGATCATGCACTGCTTCAGTATGTCACAGTACATGTTTGCATTCATGTTTCCCTCAATGAACCGTAGCTCCCAAGTGCCGGCAGAACTCATGCAGCCCCAGACCATGTCACTCCCACCACCATGCTTGACTGTAGGCATGACACACTTGTCTTTGTACACCTCATCTGATTGCCACCACACACGCTTTACACCATCTGAACCAAATAGGTTTATCTTGGTCTCATCAGACCACAGGACATGGTTCCAGTAATCCATGTCCTTAGTCTGCTTGTCTTCAGCAAACTGTTTGCGGGCTTTCTTGTGCATCATCTTTAGAAGAGGCTTCCTTCTGGGATGACAGCCATGCAGAACAATTTGATGCAGTGTGCGGCATATGGTCTGAGCACTGACATGCTGACCCCCCACCTGTTCAGCCTCTGCAGCAAAGCAGGCAGCACTTATACGTCTATTTCCCAAAGAAAACTTCTGGATATGATGCTGAGCATGTGCACTCAACTTCTTTGGTCGACCATGGTGAGGGCTGTTCTGGGTGGAACCTGTCCTGTTAACCCGCTGTATGGTCTTGGCCACCATGCTGCAGCTCAGTTTAAGGGTCTTGGCAATCTTCTTATAGCCTAGGCCATTTTTATGTAGAGCAACAGTTCTTTTTTTCAGATCCACAGAGAGTTCTTTGCCATGAGGTGCCATGTTGAACTTCCAGTGACCAGTATGAGGGAGTGTAAGAGCGATAACACCAAACTGAACACACCTGCTCCCCATTCACACCTGAGACCTTGTAACACTAACAAGTCACATGACACCGGGGAGGGAAAATGGCTAATTGGGCCCAATTTAGACATTTTTACTTAGGGGTGTACTCACTTTTGTTGCCAGCGGTTTAGACATTAATGGCTTTGTGTTGAATTATTTTGAGGGGACAGCAAATTTACCCTGTTAGACAAGCTGTATACACACTACTTTCCATTGTAGCAAAGTGTCATTTCTTCAGTGTGGTCACATAAAAATATATAATTAATATTTGCAAAAATGTGAGGGGTGTACTCACTTTTGTGAGATTCTGTATATATTCTGTAAATTATTTTATACTGGATTAATTACAGATTTTCATTCGTTGAAATTAGTTGATAGTTAGTTCCAGCACTCTGTCCATCTTGTCCTAATAATGGTTATTTTTAAGTCCTGATTCCAATATTGAAAATAAATTTCAAAATGTTATACATTATTTTTGTCTCCTTTTCTGACTCAAAAATAATTTTGATTCTGCTTTTAAGGCCAAAATATTGAAGGTTTAATTTCTGTAGTATAATTTATACATTCATCAAATAATTTATACATTCTATAACTTTTTCTTTTCCATGTAGACCAATTTATAGGTGTATTCTGAATGGTTATCCAAGGATTATTCCATAGGGATGGGTTTTTAGGGGAAGATACAGATATACAGCTTCCTTTCAAAAAAGTTGAAAAGGAAAGTTTTGAGTGAAAACAGAAGCTGTTTTGCAGCGGTCTCTTAATTTTAACCCTTCTGTAACTCCCTCAAAACCTTCCTTTTTGACTTTTCTGGAAAGGAAAGAAAAAAGTGCAGTGGTCTCTTAATTTTAATGTATTTCATGGTATGACAGAGTGTATACAGTATATATGGTTGGGATGGCTATAAAAGTACAAGTGGATAATTGGGGAGTCAGAGAGGGAAATTGAACAAGGTTCAAAGTGTTCATTATATGCAACAATGATGAGAATGTTCCCACAAGACCACAGAGTCTGCTGGTTGTCAGATCAATTCCGTATAGTCTTCAAATGCAACTTTAACCAAAATAACTTTTGCTGAAATTCAATGTGGGCAACAGAACATTTATTAACAACACAAAAGTGTACTCTTGTGAATCCCAAACACTCTCTCAAAATAAAATCCAAAAAGTATTTTGGGTGCATATTACAGCCATTTTTGTGCCCTTTGTTGGGGTTGGATGGGTGGAGACTAGGGGATGGGACGATAGACTATTTTAGTACTACTCGGGATGGAAAATATTTATGAAATTCCATAATCAGGATAATCGTTAATCGGGATAATCCTCACAAGTGACTTGAAAAAGTTCTGCCAGTTGCTGAAGTGGAGCGCACATCTCATCCCACGTTGTACTATGATACTATACATCCTCTGCAGTGTATGGTCAATGAAGCCAAATGGCTCTGCTAGCTTAAGTAGAAGAATAGTGTTAACTACAATAAAAATCGAAATTCTATTCTTAAATGTCATTATGAGTTGGGATTGTATTGTAATGATATAAAGAATATACTTGTTTTCCAATTCCTTTACAACAGTACTAGTCTAACCACTACACTTATTAGTCTACAAAAAAAGCTATATGCAAATACCTGTTCTAAAACAACATTTAATCGGTCGAGTCCAAAGTTCAATACAGGTTTTTTAATTTTTAAATGCGCATGGGATAATCAATATACGGCCACCTAGTATGACCGCACTCCAAGTAATCAAAGAATCTAGGTACGACAGGCGTCTTTGTAACTCCTTCACTGACCATGCCCCCTACTCAAATTACTCACACATTGAACACAGAACAGATGCTATGTCATTCTCTGTTCAAGCTAAGATCTCTTCAACAGATAAACAGAGAACCCTTTGGTCTGTTAATTAGTAATTTACCTAGGTCACAGCATACTAAATTAAAACCACTATAGAAATGAATATAAACTCAGAACTGCCAATGTAATATAAAATAATAATAACATCAGTACTTCTCAATTTCAAATTTCAAATCACACTGTCCATTCCATTACCATGGAAAATAAGCAGTTGAAACAATGTTGAGCTGAAACAAACCAATGATAATAGAAGACATGCAGCAACGATGCATGCGGAAACAACTTGTTAACAAACTGCAAATTGTAGAAAATATAAATAGGTTGGAACCACACATGAAGAGATCATTCATTCACCCCCTTTGTGTCTCATAAAAACACAGTGGTGGGAACCAAAAATCTCACATTTTGACTAGTCAGACTAAAGGGCAGATTTCCACCAGTCTAATGTCAATTTCTTGTGATTCTTGGCCCAAGCAAATCTCATCTTCTCATTAGTGACACTCAGAAGTGGTTTCTCTGCAGTAATTCCACCACAAAGGCCTGGTTCTCCTCTAAACAGTTGAGATGTGTCCATTACCTGAACTTTGTGTAGCCTATATTTGGGCAGCAATCTGAGATCCAATCTGCAGCAGATGTAACTCTGGTTCTTTCTTTCCTGTGCTTTCCTGTGGTCCTCATGAGAGTCAGTTTCAACATAGCATTTGATGTTTTTTGCTGCTGCACTTGAAAAAACACATAAATATTCCAAATTGACTGTCCTAGTTTTGATATATTCAATATTATTCTACAATGTAAAGAAATGACCCTTGAATGAGTAGATCTGTCCAGACTTTTGACTGGTATTGTACATGGTCATCATATTGCATGGGTCGTGACATAAAGAGTCGCAGTCTTTACTAGATTGAACCAGCATGTTATAGTTCCTTATAGAGTCAGATGATATATATTAAATTATCACAAAGTTTACATTCTCTTGCAATAATTTCCTACCTGTCTCCTAAGCAAATAGGGACATTTTTCCTACTTAAATGCAGCAACCTCCATCACTCTCAGAAGAAATATTGTCATCAGACATAAGAAAAATCCATAACAATTGTTCTTAAGAATGTTGTTACTTTGTTTAATATAACGGCAAGGTTTACTGTCAATATCACATTAAAACCAAGTTTCTTGACATTTTGCTAATATTGGGTCGCAACTGAGACAACCTGGTTAAATTTGGACAAAACCAGTTGAGAACCACTAGCATACTCACCAGCGAGGGTACCAGCCCCAGAGCCCAGTAGAGCATGTGTCCCCAGTAGAGGTGAGTAGAGCAACGTTGCACCCAGGATCATGAGAGAGGGGCCTAGGGCCTCACAGGCAACGATCTGGCCCACACCCAATGGCACCCCCTGCAGAAGCTACACAGACACACATTTTATGTTTTACTATCCTTGGGGACACCTCAAAGACAATTCCCATTCATCCATATACTATGCGACAGGCAAACTGTCAGTGCCCAGAGGGCCGTACAAATTAGTGCAGCACCGTATAGGTTGGGTGGCTACTTGCTGTTGGACATAGCTACATTTGCGTTGCACTTTAGCAACACCTTGTGGCAGGTCACAAGCACAAACGTGGTTCATTTTATTTAATTGTAACTTTTACCCTAAAAATAATGCTTATGATAAAACTGTTTTCTTCATGTCTCCTCAAGGTGAAATATTTGTGGTTATACCATCTTTGCAGATTTGTTTTTGTCCCTGCCAGTTTATTAACACACATCTCTATCTTTGTGGGTGCACCAAAGTTTATTACCATTAAAAATACTATATCTCCCTTAAACCAAAAACATAAGCCCAATGTTTTCTGTGCCTAAACCTTAACCCTAAGCCAGAAATAGCATTTTTACTAATGGGGACCATCAAAATGTCAATTTTTTTAAAATTATACAGACATAAAAAAGTCTCAAATATAGATGCACATAAATTATTTACATACTTTCTAAAAACATATCTGTAAGAATATCATTACAGTCTAGCCATGTCTGAAATACTCATTTCCTCTCCTCTATTTTTCTCTCATCTCTTATCCTCCCCTCTTATTTTGTCTATTCTCCTTTCCTCTCATTTTCTCTTCTGTCCACTCCTCTCCCCCTCCACTCTGCCCCTATCCTCTCTGATATTCTCTTCTCTTCATTCTCTTCACTCTTCCAGGCGATGACAGGCTGATGATGTAGATCTTATTAATCTTCTGTCTGTGTCCGAAACCCAAATGTCACCCTATTCCATATCTAGTACACTACTTTTGACCATGGTCTATATAGGTAGATAGTACACTATATAGTGAATAGAGTGCCAAATGGGTTGCAGCCTGTGTTCTACTGCGGATTCCAAGGTCTGAGACGGGCCAGTAAATTTCAAGAACCCCACAAAACCATCGCCCACCAGCACCCACACCCAAAAACACACAGGCACACTTAAATACACACACTCACACACACACACACACACACACACACACACACACACACACACACACACACACACACACACACACACACACACACACACACACACACACACACACACACACACAGCAGTTACCAGTTTCCATGGAGATGTGACGAATGCACCTGTCTATTGCTAAGATGTATATTTACTTGCAAGCCATAACATGATTATAGTGATATCACTGCTATCTCAGTTTTACTTGCTCTCTCCCTCTACCTGTAAATGTTTGTGTGTATCTGTGTGTAACACAATTAAGAATGTCATGCTTTCAGTGCACGAGAATCAGTTAGCATAAATAGGATTAATTTCACCTGCAGTGAGAAGGGGAAAAAGAGCGATAGAGTCCCGAAAAATCCACAGAATTAGAGATTTGCTGTTGGGGGATGGAAATATGGAGAGGTAAATTACAGTCAGAGTTAAAGAAAAAAAATACAAATAAACGATACAGGGGTGGGAGAAAGGAGAAGAGAGGAAATGAAAGAGCAAAGGAAGGGGATGTTGCCATGTCGGTGACAGATAGGATGAGAGGACCAGAATATCAACAAGAGAGAGATGAGATCAAAGAAGGGAAAGTTAGCAGGAGGAAGAGATTGAAAGCAATACAGAAGGTGAAAGTGAATGAATCAGAGATTGAATCAGAGAGAACATTTTAAGTTTTTTTGAGTAATCTTCTCCTCTAAATTCCAGTAAAATCTCTGTTACACTCAACAACAACAGAAAAGTTGTGAGTTGTACTTAAAGGGACACACATGCAAGTAAACACTTTATTATATCCAGAATATAACATTAAAATAGCCAATGGTGTACTTACAGACCATTCTTACTGAACTTACTTAAACACATTGTGATTAAGTGTCAGTATTTTCATGGCCACAGAAATATTTTTGTGCAGTGTGTGCTGTGGAATTCAGCGGATGTTGAACACAACGGAGACGAATGCCGTCAGTCAAAATGATCTCGCTGACCGACAAATGGACTACCGGAATCTTGTCAGGGAGTGCTGAGTCTGCGTTAGGGGTTTTGCAGCACCCCCACCCACCATACGTCCTGCAGATATGATCACTTTTTTCAGCACCCCCACCCACCATACCTCCTGCAGATATGATCACTTTTTTCAGCACCCCCACCCACCATACCTCCTGCAGATATGATCATTTTTTTCAGCACCCCCACCCACCATACCTCCTGCAGATATGATCACTTTTTTCAGCACCCCCACCCACCATACCTCCTGCAGATATGATCATTTTTTGCAACCTTCCTTAGAGTGGAAAAAATGTGCTTTGGTAGAATGTTGGGTAATTTCAAGCAGTGATAAAAACTGGGTATTTTACTGTTTCAATTTTAAGGAGTCTTTTTCACTTGTATATTGTGGATACTGTGTGTAAATGAAGGAGGAGAAAGTCACATGCGATGACATAATACATTCGAAAATGTTATCAATCATCCTTTGCCAATTTCCAATCCCCCCTGCTCTTCTTATACCGGAGTGACACTGAGCTGGCTGGCGTTGCTCTCCATTGCCCCTGGTGGCATGACAGAGTGGTGAGGGTAGTAGGGGTTACAGGGGCCAGTACAGGCCAGGTAGAGCAGGAGGACTGTGTTAAAGGGGAATACACTGACAGGCAAATCCCATTGATCCAACAGGGGGGACAGGCCACTGTAGAGGAATGTACTAGGATGGAAAACAGAGTGGGAGGATTAGAATTTGGACACATACATTACACAAGAATATTGGTGAATCTGTTGATTAATGAAAATAAAAATAGAAGCAGTATGTGGGGATACCAAGCGTGCCGCACAAGCCCTGAAAAGTGAAGCCAAAGCGTCTCGATCGCCCCCTGGTAGTGGTCCCAGTATAGGTCATAAACCCTGCCCTCCCCATGTTATTCAATGGGACGCGAGATCAACTAAACAATTAAATTACCCTTCAAATATATTTTTTCCGAAGCTGGTTTCTGTCATTTACTGTAGTTTGTATCACGCTAATGTAAATTCAAGAGTTTGTTTTTAAAATAAGTTTGTTTTTAGTTAATTATTTAATGCTCTAAAAACGGTGGTGTGACGTCGTGATTCACAGCTGTGATTGACAGCTATCTGAGCCGAGGAGCCACTGAATCTTCGGAGGACTGAGGAGATTGGAACTTTACATTTAATCTCTAAATTTCTATAATTGATATAATTTCACACGGACATCATGGGTTGTTCTGCAGTACATTGTGCTAACCGATCTGGCATTTCCAATCGATCTTTGAATTTTTTTCGGTAAGTTACATTTATAAGCTATTTAATTAGTAAATAAATGTAATGGGCTAGCTAACGTTAGCTAAAAGACAACAAGCCTCGTTAATAGCCATGTTAATAGCTAGCAGGTGATCGTTAGCTAGAAGTTACCAATTATTTTTGTATTAGGCCTATTCTAAATTAAGGTTAAACATGATGTAAGTTAGGCTATAACATATCGTCTAGGTTTAACAAGCAAAGGTTGTACTGTACTTGGACTTGCGATTGATTACGGTATGCGCATTCTGCGAGGGAGAGTGAGGGCGGGGCACAGGGGTGGCGCCGTTGATTTCGCGGCTTTACGGCTTTACTTCCTTCTCGCTACTGCGCATAACTACTGCGCCGAACTGGTCCTAAGATCGCTATCTGCGCAGACGCAAGTACAAGATGTCCGCGCCGTATCAGGACACTGGTGGCTTCATTTTTCACCAATGGAAAAGAGCGAAAGGGCGTCGTCCATTATATATACAGTCTATGGGGTATACAAACATGTCTCTTCTGGAATAATAGAAGCCTATAGTGACCAAAATAATATTTAGTATGGAAATAGCAATTGAGAGTGTGTCAAATAAAATCATGTAAAATAAAATGTAAAAAGTTGGTCATAGCTGTTACAAACTACTCTGTTGAATGTGAACCTCTTCAGCACGTCTGCAAATCTTCTTTGTATAATTGTTCAATCAGCAATCAGTCCTTATTCATGCATAAATGAGGTCACCTTTAAGGTGCTGTTTGTAAGACTGGACCAAGAAAGAGCCAAGCGACGACGGCAAGTATAAAAAATAGGTAGGGAGGCAATAGAGGAAGAGAGGTTCACATGCATGGTGGTGAATTAGCTCAAAGGGAATACAAAGAGCTTATGTAATGTAAAACAGTTAGGAATTGCTCATTGCTTTAACATATATGCAAATGCTAAGCATAATTTTGCAAAAGAGTCAACACAACTCTCTACAAAAGAGGAAAACCTAAGTTGACTAAATCATGTCAAACTAAATTTGGTCAGTATATAACCACTACTCAGTTGAATTTGAAACTCTTCTGCACATGCATTTGTGCTCATAAGTTTGCACACCCTGGCAGAAATTGTGAAATTTTGGCATTGATTTTGAAAATATGATTGATCATGCAAGGATAGTGATCATATGAAGCCATTTATTATCACATAGTTTTTTGGCACCTTTTTAAATCATGATAACAGAAATCACCCAAATGGCCCTGATCAAAGGTTTACATACATTTGAATGTTTGGCTTTGTTACAGACACACAATGTGACACACACAGGTGAAAATGGCAATTAAAGGTGAATTTTGCACACCTGTGGCTTTTTCAATTGCAATCAGTGTCTGTGCATAAATAGTCAATGAGTTTGTTAGCTCTCATGTGTATGCACTGAGCAGGCTAGATACTGAGCAGAAAAGAACTGTCAAAAGACCGGTGTAACACATTAATGGAACTCTATAAAGATGGACAAGGATATAAAAAGATATCCAAAGTCTTGCAAATGCCAGTCAGTACTGCTCAATCATTTATTAAGAAGTGGAAAATGTGTGGGGTCTCTTGATACCAAGCCAAGATTAGGTAGACCAAGAAAGATTTCAGCCAAAACTGCCAGAAGAATTGTTAGGGATACAAAGAAAAACCCACTGGTAACCTCAGGAGAAATACAGGCTACTCTGGAAAGAGATGGTTGTGGTTGTTTCAAGGAGCACAATACGACAATACTTGAGCAGCATGTGTGAGTTGCCAAAAAGAAGCCTTTACTGTGCCAATGCCACAAAAATGCCCGATTACAATATGCCCAACAACATCTTGACATGCCTCAAAGCTTCTGGCACACTGTAATTTGGAGTGATGAGACCAAAATAGAGCTTTATTGTCACAACCATAAGCACTATGTTTGGAGAGGGTTCAACAAGTCCTATAGTGAAAAGAGTACTGTCCCCACTATGAAGCATGGTGGTGGCTCACTGATGTTTTAGGGGTGTGTGAGCTCCAAAGGCATGGGGAATCTTGTGAAAATTCATGGCAAGATGAATGCAGTATGTTATCAGAAAATGTTGGAATTGGAACGATTGGAATTCTTCTGCACGAAAGCTGCGCATGGGACGCTCTTGGACTAACCAGCACAACAATGTCCCTAAGCATAAGGCCAAGTTGACCCTCCAGTGGTTACAGCAGAAAAAGGTGAAGGTTCTGGAGTGGCCATCACAGTCTCCTGACTTTAATATCATCGAGCCACTCTGGGGAATTCTCAAACGTGCGGTTCATGTAGGACGACCAAAGACTTTGCATGACCTGGAGACATTTTGCCCAGACGAATGGGCAACTACACCACCTGCAAGAATGTGGGGCCTCATAGACAACTATTACAAAAGACTGCATGCTGTCATTGATGCTAAAGGGGGCAATACACATTATTAAGAACTAAGGGTATGCAGACTTTTGAAAAGGGGTCAGTTCTTATCTTTTTTTTGTTGTCTGATATACATTGAATGTTTTTGTATAATCCCATCTTCAATTTGCATTGTTCATGCTTTTGCCTCTATATGTGAATCTGGATAGACTAACAACGTGCTAATTTCTCTGAAGCATTCTAGAAAGCTCTTCTGCCCAAAAAAGGACCCAGAATGCTATTCTTTCAGAAGTACAAGTCAGAGAGCTCTGCTTTGTGTAGCTCCAGCCCAAGCCATGTGCTGTAGATAGTTGTAGTTAGTATTCAATGGACTGTTGTCAAATAATAGATAATTTTAGAAATGATTTCGTTGCATGTTTTTACTGTTTTGACTGTCTTAGTGCATTTCATAAAACGTACTCAAGCAATTGACAAAATCTGTAATATAGTGAAGTTGGTGGGGCAGATTACCTTATAGGTGCTACCCTTAATCTAACAGACATCATAAAGTGAACTTTACAGAAATGATTTATCTATTATTCTTTATGGTCTTACCAGGTAGCTCTCCCGAAGACAGACAGGCAGTAGTAGCCACCAATACCAGTCCCCTGCAGAGCTGAACACACCCATTAGCAGAGCCACCAGCATACCATTAAACCCATGCAGACCTCCAGATACTGCCTCACTGTTAACAAACACACCCAAACCAAATTATACTTCATATGCAAATATGAAAAGATTAGTATGTGTGGGTCTCTGTGTGAGTGTCTGCGTGTAATGTTTCTCTCTGCATGTGTGTCTATTTTCAGCACTTGTCCTGTCCAATGATGACAGCAGTGAGCGTAGAGGCCAGAAGACCAATGGTCCCCAGCATGGCCTGCCAGGGGGAGGCCCAGACCAGTGCCCCCAGGATCAGAGCCCCACTCATGGGGTTGTTGGCCAGGATGACCCTGGCTACCCCCCACAGGCACCAATGAATCAGTTGAAGGATGAAAGGTTTGTCTGAGGAGAAGATGAGGAGCAATGGGTACAGTATTCAGCAAGCAAGTAAGTCCACAAAAATGATTATGACATAAGTTAATCATATTTTTGGTCATTTAAAAAACAATGTCATGTGATGTGATGAAGTTAGACTTCTAAACAAATTTTTTAGGTCAATAGGAAGGCCTTAGGCTAAGTAATCCACTTGTTCAGAGAAACATTTTTGAGACTTTTTATAGCAATCCTGTTTTTCTTGTGATCATGTTTGGGGCTAAACGCACCCTCTCTTTTCGGGCAAAATGCCCGGGGCGGGATTTTACACCAGACAATATATTGGGAAAATATAACAAAATTATAACAAAACAATTTGCTGGAATATAACAAAAGCTCAAGATATAGCCTAACATAAGTATTTTTTTGTTCAATAGCTAGTCTACATATACATCTTATACAATAGGCCTATCAGCCTTAACATGGTGGATAGGCCTATTGTAACATAACATATCAGCCTTAACTATAGCCTTAACATGAAATAGGGTGCAGGTCAGGCCACAGGCTGTTAGCCAGCCTGCTAGCATAGTGGAGTCTGTCGATAGCATAGCCAGAGTAGTCAGTACAGTTTTGCCTATTGCCACTGTGACTCGTTCCAGGCTGAGAAAAGTTAAACAAGGTAGTGCTAACAAAAACAACCTTATTAAGATAAAGCCTTCCTCCACCTCGGTCACAAAAAAAAATAAAAATGAATGTATCACCTCGCATCTCAAAATGGGACTCCTAAATGTTAGATTCCTTGCTCCAAAGGCAGTTGTAGTAAATGAATTAATCTCTGATCATAAACTAGATGTTATCGGTTTATGTGAAACGTGGCTAAAGCCTAATGAATTCATTGCCTTAAATGAGGCCTCTCCTCCTGGTTTTACTAGTGATCATATGCCTCATGCATCCCGAAAAGGAGGGGGTGTTGCTAATATTTATGACAGTAAATATAGATTTACTCTCAAACATATCACTGAGTTTCATTCTTTTGAAGTTTTACTAATGAAAGTTAACCAGGCCAATAAATCGTTTTACATAGCTACTATTTATAGGCCCCCCGGGCCATACACATTGTTACTCAATGGGTTTCCAGAATTCTTGTCTAACCTTGTAGTCATGGCAGATAGTATTCTAATTTTTGCCGATTTCAATATTCATATGGAAAAGTCCAATGATCCTTCAAAAAGCCTTTGAAGCCATAATTGACTCAATGGGTTTTATCCAACATGTCTCAGGTCCAACACACTGCCACAATCACACCTTAGATTTAGTCCTGTTACGAGAAATAGATATTGTAGATCTAATAATTTCCCCCCAAAATCCTGGATTATCAGATTACTGTCTTATTACATTTACCGTTAAAACAAGAAATCCACTTGCTCCGCAAACAATGAGTTTCAAAAGCCATACTGTAAATTCTCGGACTACAAATAAAATCCTTGATATTCTTACAAGTTCGCTCATTAACGACAGAGTAAATAAATCTGTAAACGATCAAATTGAGGATCTAAACTCAAGACTGCGAAATACATTAGACACAGTTGCACCACTAAAAACAAAAGAAATACGCAACAAGAAACTTGCTCCCTGGTACACAGACAATACAAGAGCACTTAAGCAAGCCTCCAGAAAATTGGAGCGAAAGTGGCGCTCCACCGAGTTTGAAGTATTTAGACTAGCCTGGATAGACAGTACGTTACAATACCGAAAATCATTCACGTCTGCTCAATCAGCTTATTTCTCCAACCTGATTGAGGTGAACAAAAACAATCCAAAATGTCTCTTTGATACAGTTGCAAAGTTAACAAAAAAGCAAAGCTTAGCAAGTGAAGTGGGTCTTCACTTTAGTTGTAATGAATACATGAACTACTTTGATGAAAAGATCATCACCATTAGAAAACAAATAATGGACTCCTCCTAAAATAGTTATGGTCTTCAAAATCTCAGTTGTCCTAAAAATGTCCTGAACCTCCCTGACCAGGTGTCAATGGGGATACTTGAATTTTTTGTATCGCTCGACACATTTACTAAATTTGTAATGAGTTCTTAACCCACAAACTCTCAGCTAGACCCGATTCCAACCAAATTACTTAAGGAGTTATTTCCTGTGCTAGGTCAGCCAATGCTGAACATAATAAATTGCTCCCTTTCCTCCGGATGTGTAACAAACTCACTAAAAATAGCGGACATTAAGCCTCTTTAAAAAAAAAATCTAATCTGGATCCCGACATATTAAACAATTATAGGCCAATATCGAACCTCCCGTTCCTCTCAAAAATCCTTCCTAAAGACTGATAGCATTTATGAAATATTCCAGTCCGGTTTCAGATCCCATCATAGTACTGAGACTGCACTCATGAAGGTAACAAATGACCTTCTAATGGCCTCAGACAAAGGTTCCTCATCCATTCTGTTGCTTCTTGATCTTAGTGCTCCTTTTGATACTATTGATTACTCCCTTCTCTTAGAGAGACTGGAAACCCATATTGGGTTCTAGCCTGGTTTAAATCCTATTTATCTGAAAGATATCAGTTTGTTAGTGTGGATGGCAAATCCTCTGACAAGTCATAGGTATGTTTTGGTGTTCCTCAAGGCTCGTTTCTGGGCCCATTATATTTCTCACTATATGTGCTGCCTCTGGGTGATGTAATCCAGAATCACAATGTCAACTTTCACAGTTATATATTTCAATGAAGCATGGAGAATCCCCAAAATTTGCTACTTTGGAAGCATGCGTTTCAGATATTAGGAAGTGGATGACTCAAGGAAAACAGAAATGCTCATTTTAGGACCCAAGAAACAAAGAGCGTTGTTAGAAGATCTCACTGTGAACCTCTGCATGTCGTATCCCAAAAAACTGTAAAAAACCATGGCGTTACCCTTGACCCTGACCTCTCCTTTTAAGAACATATAAAATATGTCTCAAGTCTTGCTTATTTTCATCTTCGAAACATTGCAAAAATTTGAAACTTTCTATCAAAAACTGATACAGAAAAACTAATCTATGCTTTTGTTACTTCTAGACTAGATTACTGCAATGCTCTTCTCTCTGGTTATCCAGACAATTAGTGCTGCACACGGCTGCTAGAATCCTAACTAGAACAAAAAAACTGTCCTAGCGTCCTTACACTGGCTGCCTGTTAGGGTTAGGGCTTTTACTCTTTACCTATAAATCAATACATGGACTTGCTCTCACTTACCTTGCTGAATTGATCCAGCCATACATACCTACATGTAACCTTAGATCGCAAGATGCAGGCCTTTTAATTGTACCTAGAATTTCTAAACAAACAGCTGGCGGCAGGGGCTTTTCTCATAGAGCTCCACTCCTGTGGAATGATCTGCCAATTAAGGTTAGAAATGCAAACTCAGTGCAAACTTTCAAGTGTCTACTAAAAACTCATCTCTACAGCACGGTTATAATTATGCGTAGAGTTGGACCAATGCCCATAAGTCATGACCTGGCCTGAGTCATTCTTCTGCTAACCTTATCCATCTAAGCTCATTCAATTACTGTTGCCAGCTGCGCCCTGTCTTACTTGGGTGGGTGGTTGCATTCTTCCAAAACCCGAATCCCCTTCAGTCGTCATAGTTCTTTTGATCTCTTCCACTGAGCAATAGATAATTGATGGGTTATTTTTCCCACTTCCTGAATCTAAAAGTCATCTGGGAACAGCAATATTCCTCTAGGTTGAAGGAAGAGAAATGGTCCTTGGAGGTGGATGATATAGAAATAATACTTGGAGCTGGATGATATGGAGCAAGTGAAGAGAGGTTAGCAACCTATCTAGTGCCTCCCTCCTAGTCACTGTGTGTGTTCCTTTAGTATCATAATCTCAATCCAAGTTTACTAAATAGAGCTGTTGGCAGAGTTCAGTTGAACGCTGGAGGATGCTGTTCCCTAGTCAGAAGTCCTCTGAGATTTGGACTTGGGCCAACATGCATTTTTTCAGTTTCAAAAGTGCTTGGCATAGACGTGGGCACAATAAAGGGAGCACCTTTCTGTAAAAAAAATTATAATCTTAGCACCATGAGATTGAGCAATGTGATAAGTATGTCCCTTCCAGGATGCTGAAGTGTTGAGCACTGAGCATGGAATCGAGGAGATAGTTACAGGGATTTATGTGATCAGATCTGAGGGAGCAGATACTGGCGACCCCACTGCAGATGTCGGAGTGGTGTTGGAAGGAGTCAAAGTTCTTGAGGTCCTTGGTAACATGTTGCCCTACCACTTACACACTTGATTGACATAATCTATCAACAAGTCTATAATTTGAATCAGGTGTGAATGTTAGGGCAAAAACAAAAATGTGCACCACTCTGTGTCCCAAGGACCATAGTTGGGACACACTGACCTACAGTAACAAACAAACTCAGTTTAATAAAATAAAATCCTCGCTAATATTTAACCGTTTTAAACAGTATATCATTGTCACATCTTATCAAAAGAAATATAACAATACTCATTGTTCAGAGTTTCCCTCTCTTCATTTGATGTTTTGTCTGTTGAATAAAATAACTACATGCCCCATTATCCAGATCAAGGTGTTATCAGATTTAATCTAAGGGAAACCTGTTTTTTGTGACAAAGCCAAAGAATTTCCATAGAGACCTTGTCATTTTTTTGTTGCCACTTTTAAGGTTGAGACCATCATGCAGTATCTCCAACTGACATGAACCATTCATCTGCAAGATGATAGTCACACCTAAACTACAAAAAACATGTGGTTAAAATGTTTGTAATTAATTTGTTTAGCTTCAGGTAATAATGAATTTGTATATACATCATTAGGTATGTGTAATGAATGATCAAAGGAGTCAGTTATGTATACATTTTTTGGAATGATGGAAGTACTGTGTAATATAATACAGTATAACAGATTTATGTATGCTTACTGAAAGATGACAGGGATCACACTTTAGAATAAGTACATCATCATATGATATATCAAATGTACGTGTGTTAGGTAAGACCAAAGGGTTCAGACTTTAGACTAAGTGCATTTGCACATATATATAAGAGCTTTATGTATGAGTTATGAATGACCAAATGGTTTAATCTTTTGAGTAAGTTCAATGTCATGTGACATTTTAGTCACATTAAAGTTGTTACACGTGCCATCATGTGCCATCCTGCAGCACAACATGTGCCTGCCTAAGGACAGCCTTTAGTCATGGCCCTTAGTCATATAAAATCCTCTCTGGCCTTGGTCCTCAAACACAACATTTAGCAGTTGTTTTTTTCTCAAAAATGACATAATTTATTATCCTGGTTTCATACAATGGGTGGAGCCAAGAATAAAAACCACTATCCTGGCATTGTATGAAAACTGCCATGTGAAGCCACCACTGAATATATTTTATAAAGCCTTTTCTAAGCAGTGCTTATGCCACACCTTAGGAAGAACACATTTTACATATTGGGTTACGTTACATTTGACATTCCACAGTTATACCATTCTTATTAACCTTTTTTTCGTGCTTTGTAACACGTTTATTTATATTGAGCTGCTCGCTAGAGAGCAGTTATGGTCATGGTATTAAAGAAAAGTACATCCACATTTTACTAGCTATGAATAAAAATAAAAGATACGTTCACAATTCTACTTGAAGAAAATAGGCAAAAAAATGTAGAGTAGGCAGTTAGCTATACACTGGCACAAACCAACCATACTCCATTTTGGCACCGGTTTGGCCTTTTCCGCTACCGACATTCTCACTAAACTTAATCAGCGGATGGTGACAGAAGCCTGCATTCCTTGGGTTTGCGTGTCCAGGTTATTCCTCTCTCATACTTTGTCTTCTTCCCCATCCTCCTCTCAGGCAAAGGATAATGTGATTACTTATAAACTTCAGACCCAGATGCTTTAACTAACTGGGACGAACACAAACACACACACACACACACACACACATGCACACACACACACACAAACGGGACACCATACAAAGTCCACATAGTCTGCAGATGTTTTTTTTTTATCCTTCAATGGATATTCAGTCCCTCAGTCAGTCTTCCATTATCTCCCTTACTTCATCTCTCTGTCACTCATTATAAGTTAACTCTAAGTGACAGTTTAATATGTACTTTGCCCCCCCCCCAAACAATATTAATAATAATATCAAAATACCATGTGCTACACATTATCTAATGTGGTTTCTCTGCCAATGAACCACACAACAAATAAACAAAACAACTGCAAACTGATGACAGATATTACTTTAGGGCTCATACATTTTTGGCCTAAAAGTATTTCACAAAGTATTTTAGCGCTAAAACCAATCTGGTAAGTCCAAAATCACAAACAATCCTAAAAGCTGCTGCCAGCAATTGACCTTGTAATCCGGTCAACATTTTAGAAACACTTTCTAAAATGTATCGGCTTAATAGCGAGAGTATTATGATCATAGTAAAGCTAGTCATTGATGCAGTCACTCCACCAACAAACAGAAACAACCCAATAACACTGGAATTCAAGGTTGAGACAACTCTACGCTACTGTCACAGTATGTTGAGGATCAGTGCCACCGTGCCGTGCACCTCCAATTCCCGTCACTCCAAAAACACATCCCGGACTTGTTTGTGTCACATGTCGTTAATCATTCACACCAGGTCCCAATCATCTCATTAGTATGTGTTTAAATGTTTCTCCTCTGCTCCCCTCACTTGTCATTCATTGTTTCCCTGTCTCCATTTGTGTTGCATGTCAGTGGTGAGTGTCGTTTTGTGCAAACCTTTGCTTTACATTCAGTCTGTTTAATGGTGCTCAGTGTTTATTTTCCATATTAAATATTACATCGCCTGCCACTGCGCCTGGTTCCTCCTCTCCATCACTACATCCGATCGTGACAGCTACTTGGCCACAGGGAAAATGCAGCTATGCAGCGCAGACACACTACATAGCCTATACCTCTGTCATCTGTTAGTTGAATATTACATCAAATAATAAATGCCCTCTCCAAACCCCATATCGTCTGAGAAATAATTTGGTTTCCTCATTTGCCAACTACAGAGAAAAAAAGCAGACTTTGTGCCCACAGCTGGACCCCCCCAGTGTAGTTGGTGCTATAAATGGGTCACATAATTGTACAAATTATTGAAAAGATGCACATAAAAGATGCACATTAAGAATTGTCATTGTTATTTGTAATTTTTTAACACTTGTTAACAACCTTAACAACCTTGGTGCTGCTATCTCTGCATCCTGGTTGCTCATGCTGTTGAGGATCTTTATTATGATCCAAGAGCTGTGCTCATCAAAAAAACTCTGGTTTATCTCCACCTGTGTTTGGATGTCCTTTTTTGGAACATCACATCTGCACATTCCACAGGTAATATACATATACTTTATACTTCTAAATACTTACAATACTTATATCTTGACTAGTCAGTATGTCATTCTTGATTTAATGTTTAATCAGTGACACTTACCCTACATTTTTATTTTAATATCTTTCTTTCAGTACGGCAACATGACACATCGTTCTACAGTATTGTAGAATGATGTGTATTATGATGAATTCACTGACATCAAAAGCAACAGGGTCAACCCCGCCCTTTCTCTTAGCTTAAGACTTCTCCCTATTCCTTCTGCCCAAAAGTTGGTCTTAGCAGCTTTGTGAATAGATTTAAAGAGGAAACTATTAGCTAGGAACATTTACTTCTGTTTTGGGGAAAGTGTTTTGTGAATACGGCCCCTGGCATTAATCAAAATTCTTTGATTGTATCCTTACAATGAAACTCAGGTCACGTCAGAGACTGAGACAGAGACAGCTTGATTCGCAACAAGACCATCATTATCACAAAAAACAAACATTACAGCCTCAGTAACAACAAACACAATTATAATAATAATACATAATATAAAATAAGATGACAAGGAATATAGCACATGCAAACGTACCTAAATGTTAAACAATGTATCACTACCTTAATGTTCTGCTCAACCATTTGGTAGAGCACATTTTGAGTCACAATATCTTATTGAAAGCTGTCTAGAACTTAACCTGATTAAGCCACCTCCCCCACTCGGTTTAGGTATGTTATGCAAGAAAAATCCACTAGATGATGCTGTATTTTTAAATAGTATGCCTTTTCAGTTTGCCTCCTTTCATGAAGTTAGCATAAAAAAAGGCACTCCAGACATGAGGACTCTGTTTGATGGAATTTTAAAAGGTAAGAATATTTTTTTTGACATTATACTTACAGAGGTGTTACTAATTATGTAACTTCATACAAAAAATGTATTCTAATAAGGGTTGATTAACTTTCTAAAAACATTCTCTACCAAACGGTTTGTCACTTTAAGGTAAAGGAAGTGAAGCTAAGCTAATGTAATAAAAATTTATTTGCAACAAAATGAATTACTTAATTTCATTGCAAAACTTAATGTATCATTGTTGTTAAGACGATACATGTAATGTTATTCCATTATATACATGCAGACAATTTTTATATCATTTTAATGCTTAAAAACATGCTTTATCTAACGATTACATTTTTTGTCAGTTACTGATAATACTAAGATAATACATTTACTATTTTATTTTGAAAACATTCACTCTTTTAATATCATATATTTAATGTATCAGTATGATTTTTCATAATTTCTGAGATGTTTTCAAAGTACTATATATATGGTAAATATCTAGACTAGATAAACAAATGTTGGGATACTAACATATTACTGCATTATAATAGTACATGGCTTGTAACTGTGATTTTTCCTTTCTGTTTTACAAATAATAGATGGACCCTAAAACATTATATGGTGCAAGGCCACAAGACTCTGATGCTGATCTGAGTGATGACGATGACAAAATAGAGGATCCTGATTATCAGCCCATGCAAGCAGAAGTCACTGGGGACACTTCCTGCCTACAATCAGCATATGGGTGGCATTGATCTTTCTGACATGCTGGTACATGACCCCAGCCAAGTCAAGGCGATAGTACTTTCCCCTGTTCGGATACATCCTTGACCTGTGCATCTCAAATTCCTGGCTGGTATACAAGAGGGACTGTGGCCTACTGCACGAGAAACCAATGCCCCTCAAAAGGTTCCACCTGGCAGTTGCCCACAGTTTGGGGCAAGTCAATCCAAAGTTGGGCCGGCCATCATCCCCCTCTCCACCACAGATGTCATCTCAGGAGAAACGCTACACCCAAAGACCCTCACAACCACAACCAGATGTGCGTTATGATAACTGCAGACATTTGCCACTTCACTGTGACAAGCGGGGGCGGTGCAACCTCTGTCCAAAGGGTGTGTCGAGATGGAAGTGTCAGATATGCAATGTTTACCTATGTTTGAATGCAAACCAGCAATGCTTTGTAACATACCACCAGAAATAAAGTGGATCTTGTGTCCAAAAAACATTTGTGCTGTTGCACCACCACACAGATGAGCAAGTCTGACTTATTTCTGCAAAGATTTTAGCATTTTGTTTTCTAAATGTTCTTGTTTTTAAAAGTATTTTTATACTTTTACTGTGAAGCAACATCTCAACCGTTTGGTAGAGGACTATATTAAAAAAAACTATTGGGTCTGTAAAAAAACAAACATTGATTGTTGTTGTTATTGCCCCAAGGATATAAAAAAAGCATAGATCTTTTTTTTTCATTGCTTTTTTGTTAGTGAGGAAATTTAAGGGTTAATGTATGATTTATTCCTTTCACATATGCTACATTTTTTTTTAATCTTATTTCAGTTGTTCATGCATTTTTAAGGTTTCAATTGCCTGGTATGTAATGCACTAGATAAATAAACTTGCTTTGCCTTGATTTTCCTAAGTCACTCATGCCTATGTGGAAGATGGAAAATGTTCACGATTCATAGGTAGAAGAACTTCTCAGACTCTGGTATAACAGTTGATTATTTCAAGTTTAATTACGTGGCACCATGGGAACAACCGTCACAATACTGACAGAGAAGGAGTACAGAGACAAGAAAAAGTAGCGTCATGACAGATTGTTCTGATTATGCATTTCAAGTTTCAAGCTTATATCCTCTTCCAACTGTACAGATGACTGAATTAGCATTTGCAGAATGTACATACAAGGCATAGTAGCCACTACGGTCTACTCTAAAAATGCAAGGTTGCACAAATAGCTCCAGGAGAAATCATAGAATGTCGGTTGCGGGGACTTAAGTTGACTATACTCTTCCCAATAAGGAATAGAGCTCTGTTCACCTGTAGGATGTAAGTAATAATAACCCCCTGCTTCCTCCTAGAGAACAGTTTCTTATGACGGTTTTATGGCACAGGCAGAGGCCTGTTTCTCTTACTGCTAAAAGGAGCCAACATTCCATTCATCCCTGCCCCTGAACACAAGACACTGGCCTTATAAGTTGGAGACAGAGAGAGAGACTAGCTTTTCAGCATAGGTGTAATTGATCAAACATACAGAGTAGAAATCCTTTCTAATATGAAAATGAATAAATAAAAATGACAAATTATTTTTCTACACCTAAATTGACATTCTTGGGAGATCATAGACTGTTCTTGTTTAGCTAACATGTCTTAAAGACAAGAGTATAAATAAACCAGTGGCTGTGTGTCGAGCAGTTAACCTAATAACTTCAGAGTAACACTTTCCGATAAGGGTTCATGAACAACCATTAATGAATACAGTAGTTAACGTGAACAAATGATGAACAAAGACATGAACAAACGGTTAATAATGATAGCCCTTGATTAAATATTTTACAACGCAATAAATAACAGTGTGTACTGCACCTTCGAGAAAGGTTGCGCAGACAATGTACCTATACAGAGTAATTAACTGACTAGAGGACGCTCACCCTGAGGCAGCTTTTATTGTTGTTGGCGACTTCAGTTAGGCTAATATGAGGAACGTTTTGCAGAAATACCACCAGTACATTGATTTTCCTACCCATGGGGATCAGACTCTTGACCATTGTTATGCACAAATATGAAACAGCTCCCCCGCCCGGGCTTGTAAGGTGGATCCCACCTCCATTCTTCTCCCAATCTACAGACGTCTACAACAGGACAAACCGGTTTTTCGGGCAGTTCAACGCTGGAATGAGGGATCCATTACAACTCTCTATGACTGCTTTGAAACAAACACAGATGTTCTGTGTTGCAGCTGATGGGGACATTGATGAATACACAGACTCTGTCTCAGCATACAGTGGGGAGAACAAGTATTTGATACACTGCCGATTTTGCAGGTTTTCCCACTTACAAAGCATGTAGAAGTCTGTAATTTCTATCATAGGTACTCTTCAACTGTGAGTGATGGAATCTAAAACAAAAATCCAGAAAATCACATTAGCATTTTATTGCATGACATAAGTATTTGATACATCAGAAAAGCAGATATTTGGTACAGAAACCTTTGTTTGCAATTACAGAGATCATACATTTCCTGTAGTTCTTGACCAGGTTTGCACACACTGCAGCAGGGATTTTGGCCCACTCCTCCATACAGACCTTCTCCAGATCCTTCAGGTTTCGGGGCTGTTGCTGGGCAATACGGACTTTCAGCTCCCTCCAAAGATTTTCAATTGGGTTCAGGTCTGAAGACTGGCTAGGCCACTCCAGGACCTTGAGATGCTTCTTACGGAGCCACTCCTTAGTTGCCCTGGCTGTGTGTTTCGGGTCATTGGCATGCTGGAAGACCCAGACACGACCCATCTTCAATGATCTTACTGAGGGAAGTAGGTTGTTGGCCAAGATCTTGCGATACATGGCCCCATCCATCCTCCCCTCAATACGGTGCAGTCATCCTATCCCCTTTGCAGAAAAGCATCCCCAAAGAATGATGTTTCCACCTCCATCCTTCACGGTTGGGATGGTGTTCTTGGGGTTGTAGTCATCCTTCTTCCTCCAAACACGGCGAGTGGAGTTTAGACCTAAAAGTTATATTTTTGTCTCATCAGACCACATGACCTTCTCCCATTCCTCCTC
This sequence comes from Esox lucius, assembly GCF_011004845.1. Taxonomy (NCBI): domain Eukaryota; kingdom Metazoa; phylum Chordata; class Actinopteri; order Esociformes; family Esocidae; genus Esox; species Esox lucius. Next base: position 26,758,529 of record NC_047592.1, on the reverse strand, counting down.
TGGATCATCCAGATGGTCATTGGCAAACTTCAGACGGGCCTGGACATGCGCTGGCTTGAGCAGGGGGACCATTGCGTGCACTGCAGGGTTTTAATCCATGACGGCGTAGTTTGTTACTAATGGTTTTCTTTCAGACTGGTCCTAGCCTTCTCACCAAGCTGATCGCCTATTGTCCTGTAGCCCATCCCAGCCTTGTGCAGGTCTACAATTTTATCCCTGATGTCCTTACACAGCTCTCTGGTCTTGGCCATTGTGGAGAGGTTGGCGTCTGTTTGATTGAGTGTGTGGACAGGTGTCTTTTATACAGGTAACGAGTTCAAACTGGTGCAGTTAATACAGGTAATGAGTGGAGAACAGGAGGGCTTCTTAAAGAAAAACTAAAAGGTCTGTGAGAGCCGGAATTCTTACTGGTTGGTAGGTGAACAAATACTTATGTCATGCAATAAAATGCAAATTAATTATTACAAAAGCATACAATTACAGACCTCTACATGCTTTGTAAGTAGGAAAACCTGCAAAATCAGCAGTGTATCAAATACTTGTTCTGCCCACTGTATGTGAGTTGGCAGCTGTGAGATACCACCACATTCTTAATTGTTTTATTAAATCTCTAGATGATGCTCAGTTTGACATCATTACCTGTAGCAACATATTTCTCGTCTTCATCAACAATTCAAAATGTGAATTAAAAAACATCTTCCCCTTGTCTGTTTGGACCTTTTTGTGGGTTCTTCCTTCTTTTAATGTCTTCAAATGCACGCTTTACCTCGATAGTGCTTTTATTACATGAATCCAGGCATATTTACTTACCACATTTATACATGTTAACATACAATTCATGTTAATCGTTTTCCACACTATAAACAATCACCAGATCCAACCAGCTGAAATTCTGAATTTATATCATGAACAATAACTCTATTTCTTAGAAAATGTATAGCTACAGGCCTGTGCAGCGTGTATGTATCCTGGGCCAATAGCCTATTATTTGCCACACCATTTTTAAGGATCTCTCTGGTTTTCTCCAAGTATGTTCTTTTCAAACCATCTCTACCCACGTAAGCACCAGCGTTTGATAGGTGGTTGTAAATACTAACCTGTTCAGACATCATTAAGCATTGGGTCAATAATGAGAAGTAATATGTGTTTAACCTTTTCACACGTGAGTTTCAAATATGCCTTAACCGCCCCCCAGCGTGAGTTAAGCACTCACTCAGAGTTCCAGAATTTGATTGTGACATCACAAAACATTTAATCTGCAGCTTCCCAAAAACACCACGCTGCTTACTAGTTATGCATCTAATTTTTTATTTCAATTATATTAACAAACCTCTACCGGTAGTACCTGTTAAAAATGTATATTGAATAATTATGAACCAATCTTAAAAATGCTGTCCTTTTTCTAAAGATCTCGGCGAGAAAGATACTGAAACGCTTCACTTGATGTATCAATAAAACATATGCAATCTATCAGGCAATTGTCACGTTGGTAGGTATGGAGACGGAGGCAAGCGCAGAAGTTCGAGGGTTTCCCACTTTTATTAAACAAAAATAACGAAGAAACTAAACTGAGTGCCGGGCACTACGATAAGTCCAATGGCACAGGAGCACAGGAGCACAGGAGCACAGGAGCACAGGAGCACAGGAGCACAGGAGCACAGGAGCACAGGAGCACAGGAGCACAGGAGCACAGGAGCACAGGAGCACAGGAGCACAGGAGCACAGGAGCACGACAAGTGTACATAACATATACACACACAATGACCAACAAGGACAAGAAGAAAAGGGCTGAACTAAATACACTGAGAAACGAGGAGAACAGAAACAGGTGGGGGCTAAAACACAGGTGAACTGAATATACCGTTTAACAGAAACAAGAACAGGAAAGACCATACAAGGACAAGACAAGGACACACAGAAAACACGAAGTGGAATGGCCCCTTCAGGAAGGGACCATTACAGCAATAGGTGGTGTGTAAATTGTTTTACGTAATTATTCAGAAGCTCTCAAAAAATTATGAATTCCGATTCTTGCATTTAGTAATGGACAAATACGATCAGTGAAAAAGCAGATTGTTTAAGATTACGTTGAGCATTTTTCTCAACAAAAGTAGTGCTATAATACTGTTTTAGTTTGCGCCACTACTAGATCTGCCAATTGAGCTATTGTGCGTGAACTCTACCAAAACAAACTGACTGGATTAACCCCACATTAGCTACATGCTTTGAGTGGCGTTCAGATGGTTGACATGAACAGTCACTTTGCCATCTAAGGAACACATACATTGCATTGCAAGCTTCTCTTTTTGACTCGAATTCAAAGCGCTGCAAAAGCTGGTTTATGTGTAACTGTAGCTAACTAGCAAACGTCAGCTAACTGCTAGCAAACGTCAGCTAACCGCTAACTAACAAAGTTTGACCTGTAATGCAGTGCAGCTAAAATGAAGATCATAGTTTTTTCAGGATGGCAAATCAGTCCGAAAGACTGGCAAATGTAAATGACTATCAGGTCTTAGAGTTACTCACCTTTCTTTATCTTTGGTTGAAAAAAAGCATAGCAGCACCCTCAACAGGTAACGTAACGTTTTTACACAATGATTGTGACCAGTTGTCAGCTCTTTCAGGAAATGTTTAGATGCTCTATAGTAGTCGCTAATATAATTAGTTTTTGCGTATTATGTTTATTGTAGAAAATCTAACTGCTAGTGTTGGCTGCCTGTTGGTACGAAAGTAACACTTTTTTATGCTTGCTACCTGTTTAATATCATAGTGTGGGTTTTGAAACAATTACAATCAGGAAATAAAGTTCTAAATGCTGTTTGAGCTAAATGTGAGTAAATAACAGCGCAGTCTGACCAGCCATTGTTACGTCGCTCGTACCTATGCGTTCTAAACAATACGTTCTAATCACACCGGTGTGATCGTACACTTCAGGAACCACTCTAGACTGATCACACAGGTGTGATCGTATGCGTCAAAGGGTTAACATGTACGGCTCAGACTTGAGTTTGTGCAGAAAGTTCTTAGCTCCCACATGAATTTCATGTGCTTGAAAACCACATGCATTCCAAGCCTTGACTAGCACGTTTCAGTCGCAGTGTTAAAACTCATCATAATGGGTCTAAAAAACATAACCGGGCAGGCCGAGTGGTTGAGTGGCTTGAGTGTCTTTTTGGCTTGAGTGGTTCATTTCACATCCGAGGCATGCTTTGTGGAGAATAGCCACAACAGCGTTTTCCAGGATCATACCCAATGATGCTTTGTTGATCTTTAAAACCTGTGGTGCAAGGCATTTGTCCATTTTGTGATAACTCTTGTCAACATTTGACAGGTATGATAGATTAAGAGGTCCTAGCTGAGCGCCAAGCCGGTCAAGTCAATGGTAGTTTCTTCGTGGGTAAGACAGTTGAGTCAAGGTGTCAGGGCCCGGGAGAACATAGCCGGATTCAGCGTGGTCATCCAAGGCATCACCCAGCCAGTCCTCAGCCTTGGGTTCTTCAAACTCCAGTTGGTAATATTCTTGACACATTTCGTAAAGTCTGCAGGGTGCTTGATAGTCACAGGCAATCTTTCTGTTTTTATGCTGTGTTGAGGATTGCGTTAGCTTAAGGCAGGGCTTCAAGGTTGTACGTCAGTCGAGCAGTCGCAGTCACACTCACACTGTAATTTACCGACATTTTCCAGAAATAGCTCCAATCTAACAGTCATACTGCTTCATTCCTTCGATGACTTTAAACAACACATCTACCGTGTTATGTGTGCCTTGCTTTGGCCCCAAATAAAACACTTTTCGAAAGGTGCTCCATAAACTATCACTAAAGGTAATTTGCTCAGTCAAACCCTGTTTAAACACCTCGCCTTCGGACAATTCATAAAATGTGACTTCTGGTATCTCTGGGTTGAAAATGTATCCACCAATTCGTCCGTCTTCCAACTTCCACTCCTGTGCTAACAGATCCTGGTGTAATTGATGAATTTGAGCTGTACGCTGCTTCGGTTTCTTCATCGTGTCATCGCCACCCAAATGTGTTCTCTTGCCGGCTTGCTGTGCAGCGGTTAAGCTGTTAACCTTCACCGGTGTTTCAAAACCAATGTTGATCGCTGTAGAATCCCCCATGATTTTTAATGTACATGTAGATCTACTCAGGGTAGTCTGAATGACCAACACCTGGGGTTTGTGTGGTATAAATACACAGACCACACCAGCCACCTAAAAACATGCATTGTAAAACATGAAAGGTACCACCAACTGGTTATAGACCATCTGTTATACACACTTAGAACTTATCGTATCATCGATTTCCTGTGTGTTTTGTAATGGAAATTTCATTAATTGATGTGTTCTTACTGAAACGACTGAGCCCCCATGTTTAGATGAGAAAAGGAATGTTGGTTGTGCTGTGGGAAAGGAAGTATGAGGGGTTGAGGTAAATATAAATTTTCAGCAGGACGGGGGTAGATGCAGAACAATGGGTTTTACGACAGGATAGAGGAAGATACACAACCGGGGTAGGATGGATAAGGAACATATGTTGTTTTATGGTACAACCATGCAGATTCCTACCCCCACCCATTTCAAGTATTGCATGTACTTCCCAATGCTTTAGAGCAGAGGTCTCAAACCGGTTCCACGCAGGGCCATCATGTGGTTTTCATCATCCAATCTCTTTAAGGTGTGTATCATCATTCCCCGGAATGTTTGGTGCAGAGGAGTTTTCATACCAGACATTATCTCACAGCCATAGATCTCTCCTTCTCTTCTTCAATTGCCATCTATTGTCTCCTTTCATTCCACTTTCTCTAACTGTCAGTATATTTCCATTTACCTCTTGTTTCTCTGTATCTTTACATCTTTAAGTTCACCTGAATGATTGAGCCCTGATTTCCTGTTTCACTGGGGTATGAAAATGAGGTGACACACAGGCCAAATTCCCATAGTCATCTATCACAATGGGACAGACTTGAGAATACAGTAATAATGTTACAAAACATTGTTAAGATGCACAAAGCAGGAAATGGGTATAAGAAACTAGCTCAATGGTAAAATAAATGACAATTTCCATTCTCAACGCAATAATTAAGAAGTTTAAAGCAAATGAAGATGCCAGCAATCTGCCTGGACGAGGGCATGTTGATTCCATGCACAGTTTTATATACTATGTACCAATAACATAGTTGAGCTACTATAGGTTGTACCACTTTATTGCATATTCCAATGAGAAACCGCACACAATGCCAAGTGTATTTTGGTCTTTATAAACTGTGAAACCTGGATCAAGTTATCAAGTAAGCTACAGACAATGAGGTTCCAGGAAACTAGACAAAGCACTGCACGCGCATAGTTTGAACCTGACCACAACCTCCAGCCTGTTTGCATTGTAACCATCAAAAAGAGCAGACATGTTTACGACAAATCATAAGGAGTCCCAACCGGGTCACTATAGCACAGCAGCATAGTTTGCATAACAGCCCAAAGCAGGGGTGGTTAAACATTTTGGTTTAAGGCCCAAACAGGGATTTTGAAGTTCAACAGAGGGCTGCACATATTTTTATTTTATTTCAAATGTGTTTGTCAAAATCTATTTGCTGGCCAGAAAAGCATTTATTTAGACATTCATAGGTCTGTAATAAGTGCAATGTACTTCGGTTTGAGTTTGAGATGTCCAATAGAGGGTTGGAGTGCTTTTAATAACCTCAAAATACATACATTGAGCTGGACTGAATTGTATTTATGATTACATTTGGAAATATTTGCCATAATGAACAGCAGCCAGAATCAGTATATTAACCTGTAATCAAATGTAAATGTAGAAAGGATGAACAGACCTCCTGAGTTGATAAATAACCCCATAGATTACATGTGGGATGAGCGGAAGAGTGTGGATCTCAAAAACTGAGGGACTGTAGACCTGAAAACCCTTTTTAAGATAATGTCAGCAAATATGAAATTAGCTACTAAATAAACCAACCTAGCTATCTACAGAAGAATACACTTATAGCATTTTTTTCTATTGGTATTTCACCATTCAGTATTTGTTTGCTAAATAAATCATGATACGTCAGTATATTTCTGTGATAAATGAGAGCACTTTAACAGATTTAACAGGAATTAATCAGCAGGAATTAACGAGGGAAACAAATGATGAAATGTTCATGCATAAAGTTTAAAGCATATGTTAGAATGGATGCTTCTGTGAGTATGAAGTAATAATAACATTAAATTGTTTATTTTATATAGCTCTATATAGCCCCATACAGGACTCCATTCAGGATCTCCAAGAAGGCCAAGTATTCCGAAATGCTGTTCGGGGCATATGCACAAACAACAGAGATCCCCCCCCCCACAATCCGTAGGCGTAGGGAGGCGACCCTCTCATCCACTGGGGTAAACTCTCAACCCCCGCCTAGCGCCTCACACCCTGGGCAACTCCAGCGAAGAATAAAGTCCATCCCTTATCCAGGAGTACGGTTCCAGAACCGAGACTGTGTGTGGATGTAAGCCCCACCAGATCTAACTGATAGCGCTCCACCTCCCTCACAAGTTCCTGCTCCTTCCCCCACAGAGAGGTGACGTTCCACATCCCCAGAGCCAGCCCCTGCCGCCCGGGTCTGGTCCGCCGAGGCCCCTGGCCTTCACTGCCACCCATATGGCAGTGCACCCGACCCCAGCGGTTCCTCCCATGAGTGGTGGGCCCATAGGATGGAGAGGGGGGTGCCACATTGCTTTTTCGGGCTATGCCCGACCGGGTTCCGTGGCAAACCCGGCAACCAGGTGCTTGCCAGCGAGCCCTCCCTCTGGGCCTGGCTCCAGACGGGGGCCCCGGGCTTCCTCCGGGCAGGGTAACTCCTCTTCCTTGTTTGTGCGTTTTTTTTAACCATACTTAGTCTGGCTCCTCCCCTGAGACCACTTTGGCATGGGAAACCCTATCAGGAGCACTAAGGCCCAGACAACACAGCCCTCAGGTTCATAGGAACACACAAACCTCTCCACCATGATAAGATGATGGCTCCCAGAGAGGCTGTTGGAACATCTCGCAACTAATTATGTTGATTGGCAAAAGGTCAGTAACATTATTGGTTATTAAAAGAGCCTTTCAGAAGTAAAGATGGAGAGGGGTTCACCACTCTGTGAAACACTGTGCAGGCAAATAGTGCAAAAATTTAAGAATAATGTTTCTTATCTCATCATCTATATTACATTATATAATTTAAAGATTCAGAGAATCTGGAGAAATTAGATTATACTTTGTAGTGTAATGAGAAATGTCTGTTGGGGAAGAGGGGAGGTGTATTTGACAAAGAGGTGATGGAACTGGATTTTGACCAATTTCGATTCATTCCAAATAGTAAATGAATTAATGTAACAATATAATTTAATATATAAGAGAGTATTACAAGTACAGTACAAGTATCAAAGCTTAACCATCCATAGTCGACATCCGCGATACCGCGGACAGTGCTCATTTGCATAAATATTTCGAAAAATAGATTCGCCATAATCGTCCGATTTCCTGAAGCGTTCCGTGTATAATTGGGGTTTTCCGTGTATAATATGGGTTGTGTAGTTGTATAGTTTGGGTTGCTATGAGAACGTTTCACCAGGCAACGACATTGCCAATGCATCTTAGAAAGGCTCATTTGTAGACAAGGATAGATATTATACGCGTGTACATCACTATATATGATGTTTTGAACCATAATACATTGTTTGTATTATATATAAGATATAAAAATTAATATCTAGTCAAAATAGTATGGGGATGTTCTTGAGTTTTTGGGAAGAAGTTGGTAATTTTTCTGAGTTTATAAAATATATAAGTCCAAACGTAACTAGCGATCTAGTGCTGCCATCTGCTGGCCATTTTGAGTCATTACATGCAAGAAGAGGGTTTCATACATTCAATCTTATTTATTTCATAATGTTTTATTTCTAGGTAGAAGAACCAAATTTTTTGGGGGTGCCTATATTTTTTACCTTCTATTATATAATTATTTCATTATTTTCAACCCAATTACAGTGTAATTTGATATTAAAGGCATGAAAGTATGAGGAAATACCATTGACACAAAATCTCATAATGCATTAAAAAAAAAATCTTTATGCTGAATGGCAGAAATGTTTTCCGAAATTTTTTTTTTGCCTTTCAAACAGATGAGTTTTATAAATAGTGACCCAGAAGTTATGTGTTTTTATTGTAGCCAGAGGGGTTGCTATTACCAGGATACATCATAATAGGTTGTATCTGTTACAGAAATGAATCTAGGACCCAAAATGTCCCAGTAGTGAAATCCGTCCGAAAGCCCCATAGGCTACCAATCTATATTTATGCAAATTAGCACTGTCCGCGGGATCGCGGACGTCGACCATGGATGGTTAAAAGGAAACTGTTAACAGTACGGTGGTTGGTCCACTGTGTTAGACACTGGTGTAAGGTATATCTCGCGAAAGGGCTGACGAGCTTATTAACCCATGCTGGGCACATTGATCGAGGTACCAGGGTGACTGGTAGCGGCTTGATGGCCGCACCGTTGTGTTCGCCCTGGAGCCAGTGTTTTTTCGCCACGCTTGGGTTTGCTGGGTTTAATTATGGATAAGTGCGGCGGTACATCTTTGACGGCCTCTCTTGTTTGCGCTGGACCGGCGAACATTGTTTCTGTCGTTTATGGTGTTTTGACATGTGAACAAATGTTTCTTTGAGTGTGATTAGGTTTTCCTGCGACTGGCTTTTTCGTTCTTCTTCCTGGCCGGCAACAAGGGAGGACAGTCAGACAGAGATCAAGTGTTTAGTGAACCAGTACATTCCCAGACATGGCTTCCCAGAGAAAATCAGGTCAATAGTGATTTACAGAAGGTAGAGAGCTTATTGGGCCTAAAACATGCTTTTGGCACTGTATACCACCCACAGTCCCAGGGAAAAGTAGACAGGATGAACCAAAACTTAAAAAACAAGTTGGCTAAGATATGTGCACAGACTAAATTGAACTGGGTAGATGCACTGCCACTGGCACTCATGACGATTGGATGCTCGTTAAATCAGACCACTGGGTTCACCCCATACGAGCTGCTGACGGGGAGACAGTTTCCAGGACCAGCTGCGGGGCCTGCGGTCCCGGAAGGGAAAAAGTGGCCCAAAGATCACTGAGTGTATTTTGATTAATTGCGAGCTCTCGTTTCAGAATTCTCCAACAGAGTCGGAGAACGGAGTAACCTGCACCCGCTGAACCAGAACCTGCCCCAGGCGGAGTGGGTGCTGCTGAAGGTCATCAAGCGAAAGTGGTCGGAGCCAAGGTGGACGGGTCCTCATCATGTGGTGGAGAGAACGAGTCATGCGGTCCGCCTGAGGGACAAAGGAGAGACGTGGTACCATTGGAGCCAGTGTACACCAGCGCAGGAGTGGCAGCAGGAGTCAGGGAGGTCGCTGACGGACCTCATCCAAACCGGGAAGGAGGAGCTTGCCCCAGTGTGGATGGAAGGAGGACCAGAACTAGCCGGACCAGTGCCAGGAGCGGACCCCAGGATACTGCGGGACTACGAGCCAGAGAAGGAGACAAAGGACGGCGCCAGGGGAATATACTTTTAGGGGAAGGAGCTGAAGAATAAGTGGTACATGGGCATTGGTGGAATAATGATGTGTGTTGTATGTTGTTACAGGTTTCCCAGGTTGGCATCGGGTCTTCATTCCCCCAGCAAAGAGGTTCGCGACCCCACCTGAGGACACCTGTTTGAGGAAATCTGGGGGCATTGAATTGGACTAAGTCAAGGGATCGCATACGAGCATTCTGGGATAGATAATCTGCTGGAGGAATGGATGACCTCGATGTTCGGCCAGAGGAAAGGTTTGATAATGTCTGTTCTTTTATCGCTTGCTACATTTTGTGCTATAATGGTTACTTGTGGGTGTTGTTGTATCCCATGCATAAGAGGGCTCGCCATGAGAGTGATTTCTACAGCTATTGAGAAGGCTCCAGGACCGCCACCAGGGATGCTGATACCTCTACTGGAGCAGCATGACCCGGGAGAACTGGAGCTTGGCGAATAGGGGTGATCAAGAGATCAAAAGGGGGAATTGTGGATATATTGATTGAATAAGATGTTAAACTGTTGTGAGCATTCAGGCAACATATTAGATGTCTGTGTCACAAGCTGAAACTGAAATGTTACAAGTAGAGAACAGGAAGTGTAGGAGAGCAGACAGCCTGTCTTTGACAAAACAGGAAACATTAATAACGCACACACATATTGGGGAAATTCAAGATATAAAACATAAAGGGCAAAGATGATGCTTGTGCTGCATTTATACATATAAGGTATAGAACATAAATTGGACCAATGGCACACTTGCTTTGCTAACTTAACGCCTCTATCTTTTGGGCGTATTTGAAGTATAAATAATGTTGTATGACTGTTGATCTTCGGACATTGTGCGGCGACACTTGTCTCCAGAAGCTTCTGTAATAAATGGATATACGATACGATAATTGACCTGACTTCTGTGTGTCATTCTCCTATCCAACTCGGGGAAGTGTTTGACTTCAACAAAAGCAAATGCAGAGGTAGGTGGTGTTGGCCTGTTAGTCAGAACAGGGAGCATAGACAGAGTACACTAGCACTTTGAGATAGTTTTTTCAATGTAAAGTGCACTACAAATAAAATGTATTATTATTCACAATCAGCTCCGGTCACTGGCAGCATAATCACCTAAACATGGAATACACTAGCTTTATTAATTACATAATTTGTGTTCTAGGCAATGGTCCTTGGAACCTTGGCGGAGCATTCAATCCTGTTTTCTAAGGCTCCTGTAATTGTTGAGCTTGCCCAGACCCTTTCCTTAGAAAAAACAGCTTTGCAGGGAATCAAGCTGTCGCGGACGGCAGCTTCATACAAGATGATCCATGGTCTAGGTATTTACATTTTCTTTCTTGTGATGTGGGGCAGCAAGACCGGCCTCGAGACCAGGATGCACCAATACTGTCCCAACCTGCTCAATGTTGATGGGGACTCCTGTCATCATATACACAATGCGGCAAATAAGTTCTCAGAGCGCTTTGACAGCTACTTGGAGAAACTGTTCAGTGATCTCCAGGTTGACCATCAGTGGAGTCCAGACCAAGTAAACAAAATGGCAAGCACATTTGACACTACAGCTCTTTACCTCCCTCTGTTGAGCACACTCCACCTATGTGGATTTGGTATAACCTGAATTTGGCAGCTCTAGTCTACACTACGGCTTCTGGCCCTACTGTACTGTACTGTGGTAAAACTATGGAATCTGTAGAATGTCTATGTGTTACTTTCAAAATCTTTTTCTGTCTTTTGTCAGGTGAAGTACCTTAAGGAGATAGCTATGATTCTAAATCTCCCCGCCTCTAGCCCACAGAGGGGCTTTGTTCCTCATCGCTGGCTGTCTGCATAGGATGCCAGCATGGCAACCCATGCCATGATGCCTGCGTACAAAGTCCTCTATTATGGCTACCTCTCCACTGCAGATAAGGAGCTCTATAGGGAGCCTTTGGAACTGATGTACACCAAGTACCACATCAAACAGGCGGCAAGAGCCAGTATCAAGGTGGTTCAGGAGGAACTCAACAGGAAAGGTGATGAGACTTGATGTTCCAATCCCTTTTAATAATTAGCACTTATACTTGTTATGAAGTTACCAATGATGAGGAATATGTATAAACTTACATTAATTCATCTTTCACAGGCATGACTCCACAAGGCCGTGAGAGAAAAAAGAGGGTATGTCAGAAGCTGTGGCATGAGGAGACGACAACAGTCCTACGGCTCAGCATCTACATGGGTGTGCTGGCTATTCTCAAGGAGTATGTCATGATTTTCCAGGTGGGAGTTAGTTGTGCTTGGAATTACTGCAACATGACTGCACGTGCATGTACATCCAATGTTGGCAATCAATCAATTTCATAAGAATTACATTCACAGGGTAGCCAGACATTGGTTCACAAACTTCATGATCGGCAGCTTGAGCTGTTCCTGGCCTTCCTGGCTTGCTTTGTGAAGGCCAAACACATTACTCAGGTAATTAACTCCTCCTTACACCCACTCTGCCTACATTAGTATATTGATTTTATCCCTATTTTTATGTTGTCTGTGTTATCAGTTGAGTGTTAACTTTTTTGTTAAGCAACCTGGGGTCTTTCAAAAGGTGCTTAAGTTATTACTCCCATTAATTACTTCCCTTACACAGCTGTCTCCCAGGGCTCTGAGGGAGATGGTCCTCGAGGATCATATACTGCTGCCCTCCAAGGAGGTCTATGTGGGAAAGGACGCTGACACGTTCAGGAGCCAGAATCCCAATCATGCTGTAAGTACCCTGCATCACCTGCATGACCTTTTTAAAAAACTTAAAATAATGGTCAGTTTTTGGTGTTTTGTGTCAGCTGTTGGTGCCATTCCTAGCAGACGTCAGGAAAGCCTACATCACCACTGCAGTGTACCTCCAGAAGAAGCTCCCCTTGGCTAGTCCGACTCTGACAGCCCTGTCTGCTCTGGACCCTCTTCTGAGAGGCCACTCACAGGCAACCATCCAGTTAAATTTGTTTTTTTTGCCATATTACCATGTACTTTGGGATTTTTGTAACCTCATCAATCAATCAATCAAATGTATTTATAAAGCCCTTTTTACAACAGCAGTTGTCACAAAGTGCTTTACAGAGACACCCGGCCTTAAACCCCAAGGAGCAAACAACAGTAGTGTTGAATTTCAGTGGCTAGGAAAAACTCCCTAAGGTCGAATTTTAGGAAGAAACCTAGAGAGGACCCAGGCTCAGAGGGGTGACTAGTCCTCTTCTGGCTGTGCCGGGTGAGATATTAAGAGTCCAATTGGAATAATAAATACATTTCTCTGGGCTAAATCCAGAGTCTATTTGATTTTAGACTAGGTCAGAAGTATGACCAGGTGGACAAGGACAGGGACAGCAACGGGCCCCCCCAAACCAGGTAATCCGCAGGTGTGGACCAGGACCTCATCTCCTTCTAAAATGTAAAACTGGAGGAAACTGAGAAAAGTTAGTAGTACATCCCTCATATCCCCCAGCACAATAATATAGCAGCGTAACACCTTGGAACTGAGACGGGGGGGTCCGGTGACACTGTGGCCCTACCCGGGGGAGGCCCCGGACAGGGCCCAACAGGCAGGAAATCAATCCAACCACATTGCCAGGCATCAACCAAAGGGACACCCACCAACCGCAACCCCCCTGAATGACGGAAGAGTATAGCTAGCGGCGTACAGCCCAATTGCACAAGTGCGCAACAGAGAGTCAACAACAAGCCAGTGACTCTTCCCCCGAAAGGCATTGGAGGGAGGGCATCCCAGTGGCGACGAGAACCCACCTGGCAAGACAGCAAGGGTGGACAGTATCAAGCCTACTGGTCACCTTCACGCCCCCGGGCCAGGCTACACCTAATTATAAACTGCTGTAGAGATGAGTTTTTAGTAGACACTTGAAAGTTTGCACTGAGTTTGCATTTCTAACCTTAATTGGCAGATCATTCCACAGGAGTGGAGCTCTATGAGAAAAGGCCCTGCTGCCAACTGTTTGTTTAGAAATTCTAGGTACAATTACAAGGCCTGCATCTTGCGATCTAAGTTTACGTGTAGGTATGTATGGCTGGATCATTTCAGCCAGGTAAGTAGGAGCAAGTCCATGTATTGATTTATAGGTTAAGAGTAAAACCTTAAAATCAGCCCTAACCCTAACAGGCAGCCAATGTAAGGACGCCAGGACAGGAGTAATGTGTTCACATTTTTTAGTTCTAGTTAGGATTCTAGCAGCCATGTGCAGCACTAATTGAAGTTTATTTATTAATTTGTCTGGATAACCAGAGAGAAGAGCATTGCAGTAATCTAATCTAGAAGTAACGAAAGCATGGATTAATTTTTCTGCATCAGTTTTTGATAGAAAGTTTCTAATTTTTGCAATGTTTCGAAGATGAAAATATGCAACTCTTGAGACATATTTTATATGTTCTTCAAAGGAGAGGTCAGGGTCAAGGGTAACGCCAAGGTTTTTTACAGTTTTTTGGGATACGACCATGCAGCCGTCGAGGTTCACAGTGAGATCTGCTAGCAACGCTCTTTGTTTTTTGGGTCCTAAAAGGAGAATTTCTGTTTTATTTGAGTTTAAGAGCAAGAAATTCTCTGTCATCCACTTCCTAATATCTGAAACGCATGCTTCCAAAATAGCTAATTTAGGGGCTTCTCCATGCTTCATTGAAATATAATATTGAAACTGTTTGTCATCAGCATAACAGTGAAAGTTAATATTGTGATTTCGGATTACATTGCCCAGAGGGAGCATGTATAGTGAGAACAATAATGGGCCCAGAACCGAGCCTTGAGGAACTCCAAAGCATACCTTTGACTTGTCAGAGGATATGCCATCCACACTAACGAACTGATATCTTTCAGATAAATAAGATTTAAACCAGGCTAGAACATGTCCATGTAGCCCAATATTGGTTTCCACTCTCTCTAAGAGAAGGGAGTGATCAATAGTGTCAAAAGCAGCACTAAGATCAAGAAGCAACAGGATGGATGCGGAACCTTTGTCTGAGGCCAGGTCCTGTCAGGTCCTGGCTGGGGTCCTCTAGGCATCTCTGTGGTACTCTTTTCTGTTCTCCCCAATTAGTGGCAGCTGGACCTTGTATCTAATTGGGGACGCTATTTTAGATGCCCTTTTGGATCTTCAGTTTGTCGGTCATTGTTTGGGGTTAGTGTTGCTGCTCTTTATTTTGCAGTTTGATGCCTTTTGTTGTTTTCTGTTTCGTATTGACAAGAAGAAAATAAAGTTCTGCGCCTCATGTCCTACCTCTCAACCATGACAACCAGGGTTTGAAACTGTTTCAACTTAATGCATTGCAGATTTCTGCGTGCTGGTTCACCACCCACTGAAACCAATGGCTTTACAATATTTTACCTTTGCTGATTGAACAAGTGTTCAAATAATTGTTGGGTTGTGTTGAAAGTTCCCATTCATGAGTGTAGTTTGTTTTAGCTTTGTTACATTTTCTGAACATGATTTACTCAACTGAGTTTTACATATTTTTGTAGATGTGTAGTGTTTGATAAGCATTGACATTGTGTGTGACAGCAGAAAAATGGTTTTACAAAAAAAGAACACTGCTGTGCTCAAGGTTTTAATGGAAATCAACTTGACACCAGTTTCAGTATGTCAACAATCGAAAAACTGTAATCGCCTATCTAAGTTTAAATAAATAAAAAGCTTTATGGAGCAATACACTTACATTAATATAAGTTTAAAGTTAGAAATGATTTAAAGGATTAGAAGTTTTAATTTGGGAGCCACAGGATTTATAGATAAAACCTCATCTAACCCAGTTTTAAAGTGAATCCATTTTGGTGTGTGCCATCCTCCCTCTCTTGCTCTTTGAAACACACACCACCCTTTCAGCATTATTGATTAGGGATCTATGGATCAATAGCTCTTAAACTGAAGGTTTTACAAGGTGATGTAAGGGTTTCAGAACTAATTATCTTAGCTACTGTATGTGTGTGTGTGTGTGTGATTTTTTTCTGTCTTTGTGAGAACCAAATCTCCTCACAGTAAATGTTTTTGGATTAGAGTTCAGATTACTGTTTTATGGAGACATAAAAAACAAAATGTGAATTTATCGTACTACATACAATTTTTGTAAAAATAAAAACATGAATCAATTATCTCCACACCATTTTGGAAAAGCCTAATCTCTACATCCAGACGTTGAAATAAACATGACTTATGCGACGAAAGATCATTTTTAAAATGGCCCATACAATTAAAGTATTTTTGCACACTCATGCCTATTGTACTGAATGTGCGTGTGCATTCACGGTTGATTCATTGAGAACACCTGTGGAGGACCTGAATGTGGCGTTCTATAAAAAGGACTATTCACAAAAGAGTTGGCACACAGGGGACTATATTGATACAAGGCTGGTGTGTGTGGGGAAAAGCAGTCTCCTGTACCGGACCAAACCAGGTTCATCAAAGGTGGTGGCAGCTACTCTATCCTGTTGTTCCAGTTGGCCCTACCACCATGTACTGTTGGTCAGGAGGGTTTTATTACACTACTATGTTGTATACACGTGTAGGTATTCTGACCTACTGTTTTAAATAGCAATGTATGGACCCTTATATGAACCCTAGAGACGTTTCACTAAGTCATGGCCACCCCTCCCACACTCCCACTTCAGTCTTCTACCGTCTTTCTGTCTTCCACCACATCCACCTTTCACCAATACTATAGCAATAAAGTATTGCAGAATGTGTTACGATACTTCTCTCCAATTTATCCACCCCTCGACAGGGGCTAATTAGGTCTCTAGACGGGCTAACTAGGTCTCTAGACAGGCTAACTAGGTCTCTAGACAGGGACTAACTAGGTCTCTAGACAGGGACCAACTAGGTCTCTAGACAGGGACCAACTAGGTCTCTAGACAGGGACCAACTAGGTCTCTAGACAGGGACTAACTAGGTCTCTAGACAGGGACTAACTAGGTCTCCGAGGACTACCTAAGATATACACTCACCTAAAGGATTAATAGGATTGTGCTGAAAGTATTCTTTGGAAATGTTGGCCCATATTGATAGGATAGCATCTTGCAGTTGATTTGTGGGATGCACATCCAGGGGACGAAGCTCCTATTCCACCACATCCCAAAGATGCTCTATTGGGTTGAGATCTGGTGACTGTGGGGGCCATTTCAGTACAGTGAACTCATTGTCATGTTCAAGAAACCAATTTGAAATGATTCGAGCTTTGTGAAATGGTGCATTATCCTGCTGGAAGTAGCCATCAGAGGATGGGTACATGGTGGTCATAAAGGGATGGACATGGTCAGAAACTATTTGTAGTGGAGATGATTGGTACCCGGTGGGGTCTTCTGCTGTTGTAGCCCATCGCCTCAAGGTTGTGCGTGTTGTGGCTTCACAAATGCTTTGCTGCATATTTCGGTTGTAACAAGTGGTTATTTCAGTCAAAGTTGCTCATCTATCAGCTTGAATCAGTTGGCCCCATTCTCCTCTAACTTCTAGCATCAACAAGGCATTTTCGCTCACAGGACTGCCGCATACTGGATGTTTTTCCCTTTTCACACCATTCTTTGTAAACCCTAGAAATGGTTGTGCGTGAAAATCCCAGTAACTGAGCAGATTGTGAAATACTCAGACCGGCCCGCCTGGCACCAACAACCATGCCACGCTCAAAATTGCTTAAATCACCTTTCTTTCCCATTCTGACATTCAGTTTGGAGTTCAGGAGATTGTCTTGACCAGGACCACACCCCTAAATGCATTGAAGCAACATGTGATTGGTTGATTAGATAATTGCATTAATGAGAAATTGAAAAGGTGTTCCTAATAATCCTTTTGGTGAGTGTAGCATTACGTGATTTGGTCGTTAATTGGTATTGGGTTTTCGACTCCCCAACTGGTCGGTTGTTCACAGTGACCAGGAACAGAAAAGCCAACTTCCTTACGGGTGCACACGCAGTCAGCTTCAGTGTCTTAGAATCTCCAGCAAAAACTGTAGTTTTTCGGTAGAACCAAACCTCCAACCATACGGCTCACAGCACCAACTGATGCTGATCAAATAATAGAGAACCCGCACAAATCAAGGGAGAAAATACATTCAGTATTTATTGGAATAATGCAGCAGAGTTGTCCTTTTCAATTAACGTATATCAAAATCTTTGATATATACAGCTCCGGAAAAAATGAAGAGACCACTGCACCTTTTTCTTTCCTTTCCTAGAAAAGTCGAAAAGGAAGGTTTTGAGTGAGGAACAGCAGGGTTAATATGTAGATACCATTGCAAATTGAACGCTTCTGTTCCTCACTCAAAACTTTACTTTTCAACTTTTTGTGCAGTGGTCTCTCAATTTCTTCCAGAGCTGTACATACATTGAAGGGCAATTTCTAGCACAGATCATGTTTCCAAGACGATAACCCCTTGCCAGATGGTCAATGTAAACATTCCACATTCCTGAGGTTTGGCACAGCGCAACCTACAGAAAGATAATCTAAACACAGATGTGTCTGCTGTTCTCATTATCTAGGCACATTTGTCTTCCAATGAAATGTACATTCATATTGTCGTTATACCATGTGAATACTTCATAGTTAATGCTCATATTCCACATTACTCCTTCAGCTCTATCTCCTTCTTTCCTCCACCTCTCCTCCCCCATTCCTCCCTCCATCTGCTGGTGGTCAGGTCGCAGTGTATCCATGGAAACAGAAGGAGTCTCAAGGTAACTGTTTAGAGCAACAGTAAATCTTTTCAGCTCCAATAATTTAGCATCTGAAGTCTTGTTCAATATGTCTTGGAAAATGTAGTAGAACATAAACAAGCCCTGAGAGAGGAAGAAGAACGAAAATATTAAAGAGTGGGAACTTTCATTCCACCTTTTTCTGTCTCGCTCTTCTCTATCTACATGTATCTGTCTATCAATGCAACGACTTAATTGACATGGAAGATTTTTTGTCATATTTTAAGGCAATACTCTAAAGTAATAGCATTGGCAATAGCAAAATGGCAATACAAATGTGACAGTTTAACAGTGAGCTCAGTTTATTCCTCATTAAGAGGGGCACAAATCAATATTATGTTCTTGTATATAAAAATTGTTTATTGTACATAACAAGATTCAATATCTGCAATATCACAGGTCAGGTCTATGCCTTGTCTTGTCTGAAATGCTGATGTATTTATTCAAGTACATAAAAAAGGCTATAATCTGAAACCAACCAAAAAAACAACATAAGACATCTAACCTAGCAATAACACATTGTTTCAATTAAGATAACATTAAATTATAACTAAATCAATACACAAAGAAATTATCCTACTGAATAACACGTTCCACAGAAGCGCTTTAAATATTAAGCAGTACATGCCACCTAAGTACATCATTTATGTTATTAAATCACTGCCTGAGGAGCCATCCATCCATCATCTACCGCTTATCCGGGGCCGGGTCGCGGGGGCAGCAGTCTAAGCAGAGATGCCCAGACTTCCCTCTCCCTAGACACTTCCTCCAGCTCTTCCGGGGGGACAACGAGGCATAGTCCCTCCAGCGTGTCCTAGGTCTTCCCCGGGGTCTCCTCCCGGTGGGACGGGACCGGAACACCTTCCCAGGAAGGCAATTCCGGAGGCATCCGAAACAGATCAGCTGACCCCTCTCGATGTGGAGGAGCAGCGGCTCTAATCTGAGCTCCTCCCGGGTGACCGAGCTTCTCACCCTAAGGGATTGCCCAGCCACCCTGCGGTGAAAGCTCATTTCGGCCGCCTGTATCCGTGATCTTGTCCTTTCGGTCATGACCCAAAGCTCATGACCATAGGTGAGTGTAGGAACGTAGATTGACCGGTAAATCGAGAGCTTCGCCTTACGGCTCAGCTCTTTCTTCACCACGACAGACCGATACCGCATTACTGCAGAAGCTGCACCGATCCATCTGTCAATCTCCCGTTCCATCCTTCCCTCACTCGTGAACAAGACCCCTAGATACTTAAACTCCTCCACTTGAGGCAGCCACTCTCCACCAACCTGAAGTGGGCAAGCCACCCTTTTCCGATTGAGGACCATGGCCTCAGATTTGGAGGTACTGATTCTCATCCCCACTGCTTCACACTCGGCTGCAAACCGTCCCAGTGCATGCTGAAGGTCCTGAAGGGGCCAACACGACAACATCATCCGCAAAGAACAGAGACGAAATCGTGTGGTCCCCAAACCTGACACCCTCCGGCCCCTGGCTGCGCTTAGAAATTCACCACCCCGTAGAGGGTATAGAGCTGGTCCAGTGTTCCACAGCCCGGACGAAAACCACACTGTTCCTCCTGAATCCGAGGTTCTACTATCGGCCGTATTCTCCTCTCCAGAACCCTGGCATAGACTTTCCCGGGCAGGCTGAGAAGTGAGATCCCCCTATAGTTGGAACACACCCTCCGGTCCCCCTTCTTAAAAAGATGGACCACCACCCCGGTCTGCCATCCCAGAGGCACTGTCGCCGACCACCACGCGATGTTGCACAGGCGTGTCAACAAAGACAGCCCCACAACATCCAGAGACTTGAGGTACTCAGGGTGGATCTCATCCACCCCCGGTGCCTTGCCACCGAGGAGTTTCTTGACTACCTCTGTGACTTCAGCCCGGGTGATGGACAAGTCCACCTCTGAGCCCTCAGCCTCTGCTTCCTCAATGGAAGACGTGACAGCGGGATTGAGGAGATCCTCGAAGTACTCTTTCCACCGCCCGACTTCATCCCCAGTTGAGGTCAACAGCTGCCCACCTCTACTGTAAACAGCGTTGGTAGGGCACTGTTTCCCTCTCCTGAGGTGCCGGACGGTTTGCCAGAATCTCTTCGAGGCCAGCCAATAGTCCTTCTCCATGGCCTCACCGAACTCCTCCCAGGCCCGTGTTGTTGCCTCCACAACCACACGGGCTGCAGTCCGCTTGGCCTGCCGGTACCCGTCAGCTGCCTCAAGAGTCCCATAAGCCAACAAGGCCTGATAGGACTCCTTCAGCTTGACGGCATCCCTTACTTCCCGTTTCCACCACCGGGTTCGGGGATTGCCGCCTCGACAGGCACCGGAGACCTTAGGGCCACAGCTCAGAGCGGCCGCTTCGACAATGGCGGTGGAGAACATGGTCCACTCAGACTCAATACCTCCAGCCTCCCTCGGGATCCAGTAGAAGCTCTGCCAGAGGTGGGAGTTAAAGATCTCTCTGACAGGAGACTCTATCCAACTTCCTCCCCTGCCATCCAACTCACCACCAGGTAGTGATTAGTTGACAGCTCCGCCCCTCTCTTCACCCGAGTGTCCAAGACATACGGCCGCAGGTCAGATGAAATGACAACAAAGTCGATCATCGACCTGCGGCCTAGGGTGTCCTGGTGCCACGTGCACTGATGGACACCCTTATACTTGAACATGGTGTTCGTTATGGACAAACTTTGACTAGCACAGAAGTCCAATAACTGAACACCGCTCGGGTTCAGATCAGGGGGGCCGTTCCTCCCAATCACACCCCTCCAGGTGTCACTGTCGTTGCCCACGGGGACGTTGAAGTCCCCCAGTAGAACAATAGAGTCCCCAGTCGGAGCACTTTCCAGCACCCCTCGCAGAGACTCCAAGAAGGTTGGGTACTCTGCACTGCCGTTCGGCCCGTAGGCACAAACAACAGTGAGAGACCTATCCACGACCCGTAGGCGCAGGGAAACGACCCTCTCGTTCACCGGGGTAAACTCCAACACATGGTGGCAGAGCTGGGGAGCTATAAGCAAACCCACACCAGCCCGCCGCCTCTCACCATGGGCAACTCCAGAGTAGTGAAGTGTCCATCCTCTCTCAAGGAGTATGGTTCCAGAGCCCAAGCCGTGCGTAGAGGTGATCCCGACTACCTCTAGTCGGAACCTCTCAACCGTACACACGATCTCAGGCTCCTTCCCCGCCAGCGAGGTGACGTTCCACGTCCCTAGAGCCAGTTTCCGTGTCCAGGGATCAGGTTGTCTAGGCCCCCGCCTTCGACTGCCGCCCGATCCTCTCCCCACCGGCCCCTTATGGTCCCTCCTGTGGGTGGTGAGCCCACGGGAAGGCGGCCCCACGTCGCTCCTTCGGGCTGAGCCTGGCCGGGCCCCATGGGGAAAGGCCCGGGCCTGGCTCCAGGGTGGGGCCCCGGCTGCGCCATACCGGGCGACGTCACGGACCTCAACATTTTCCTCATCATTAAGGGGTTTTGAACCGCTCTTAGTCTGACCTGTCGCCTAGGACCTGTTTGCCTTGGGAGACCCTACCAGGGCATATAGCCCCAGACAACATAGCTCCTAGGGTCACTGGGGTACTCAAACCCCTCCACCACGTTAAGGTGGCAGTTCATGGAGGGGTGCCTGAGGAGCGTGGACCAAATATATAGATCAGATGTAGACCAGACACCCCACCCACACCAATATTTTATTTATTGCAGATCTACACAGTAAAAACTGCTAATTTCGCCGAAAGGTGACAAGTTTGCACCCCTGCAGTTACTGTCTTCGATGCTAATGGGGAGCACCCCCATCTCAGTCAGTCCTTGGCAAATGGGCTTTGACCACTATCCTCCATTTTGGCACACTGATGCAAATGCTCAACCGTCT
The DNA here is from genome assembly GCF_011004845.1 of Esox lucius. Classification (NCBI taxonomy): domain Eukaryota; kingdom Metazoa; phylum Chordata; class Actinopteri; order Esociformes; family Esocidae; genus Esox; species Esox lucius. The sequence continues at coordinate 26,736,368 of NC_047592.1, read as the reverse complement.
TAATGTCTTCCACCCGTTTTTCTTTAGTAGGCCCAGGGTCCAATGGTAACTTTTTTTTTCCTCACTGGCCCTATTAAACAGAAAAAAATAAATAAACACAATACAGTTGTATTGTACAGAAGTTTTGTATGTAAATATCAAATGATCCGAATAAATATTTATACCACAGTTTTGCATGTGATGCATTAGCTAATACAAGCAATTGCTGTTTACATAAATATGATTACTTTTTAATAAATAGTTATCAATATATTGCTGTAAATATCATTTGCATTTGATGTGATACATAAAAGCAAGTTGGTTCATAGGCTTCTTGTGAGTCACTGCTAGTAAGCGTGTAGGCAGCCGTAGTTAACATGACACTTATTGTTGACAAGCCATGTATGAATGGTTTCTCCATACGTATTCACGTACTATGTCATGGACGTAATCCCTGGATGGTATCTCCCTCATCACAAAATGGTAGGCAGTCATAATTAATTTTTCAATTTGGCTATGTGCCACCTTATTCATTCGTAGCAGGCAGACGTTAATTGTTGCAGCCACAAGGTTGTCAGCAGCCCTTTTGGCCGCAATACAAGCCACTAGTTGCAGGAACATAAGAGCATTTATTCGGTAGTTGTTCGTTCAAAAAAGATTACTAGTGTTTCCACCTTTGGCTAGCACAATTCGACGACACAACATACACAGTAACCAAACCATTTCCCAACGAGAGAACAGGCCCCCTTTTTTAACCAGTTCTTTGTCATCCATCTGGCAAATCAACCCCACTAGCATTATTTATCCTTAATGCTTGCTTACTCATGCTAACAAAATAGTTTATTCTAATGAATGTTCACTTCCTCTGCAGTTGCACATGCTTGTTTGTTGACTTTCATTGACTGGCACAATGTGTGCAACATACAGTGGGGAGTATTTGATACACTGCCGATTTTGCAGGTTTTCCTACTTACAAAGCATGTAGAGGTCTGTAATGTTTATCATAGGTATTCATCAAATGAGAGAGACGGAATCTAAAACGAAAATCCAGAAAATCACATTGTATGATTTTTAAATAATTAATTTGCATTTTAGTGCATGACATAAGTATTTGATCACCTACCAACCAGTAAGAATTCCGACTCTCACAGACCTGTTAGTTTTTCTTTAAGAAGCCCTCCTTTCTCCACTCATTACCTGTATTAACTGCACCTGTTTAACTCGTTACCTGTATAAAAGACACTTGTCCACACACTCAATCAAACAGACTCCAACCTCTCTACAATGGCAAAGACCAGAGAGCTGTGTAAGGACATCAGGGATAAAATTGTAGACCTGCACAAGGCTGGGATGGGCTACAGGACAATAGGCAAGCAGCTTTTGGCGCAATTATTAGAAAATGGAAGAAGTTCAAGATGACGGTCAATCTCCCTCGGTCTGGGGCTCCATGCAAGATCTCACCTCATGGGGCATCAACGATCATGAGGAAGGTGAGGGATCAGCCCAGAATTACACGGCATGACCTGGTCAATGACCTGAAGAGAGCTGGGACCACAGTCTCAAAGAAAACCATTAGTAACACACTACGCCATCATGGATTAAAATCCTGCAGCGCATGTCCAGGCCCGTCTGAAGTTTGCCAATGACCATCTGGATGATCCAGAGGAGGAATGGGAGAAGGTCATGGGGTCTGATGAGACAAAAATAGAGCTTTTTGGTCTAAACTCGCCGTGTTTGGAGGAAAAAGAAGGATGAGTACAACCCCAAGAACACCATCCCAACCGTGAAGCATGGAAACATCATTCTTTGAGGATGCTTTTCTGCAAAGGGGACAGGACGAATGCAACGTATTGAGGGAAGGATGGATGGGGCCATGTATCGCGAGATCTTGGCCAACAACCTCCTTCCCTCAGTAAGAGCATTGAAGATGGGTTGTGGCTGGGTCTTCCAGCATGACAATGACCCGAAACACACAGCCAGGGCAACTAAGGAGTAGCTCCATAAGAAGCATCTCAAGGTCCTGGAGTGGCCTAGCCAGTCTCCAGACCTGAACACAATAGAAAATCTTTGGAGGGAGCTGAAAGTCCGAATTGCCCAGCGACAGCCCCAAAACCTGAAGGATCTGAAGAAGGTCTGTATGGAGGAGTGGGCCAAAATCCCTGCTGCAGTGTGTACAAACCTGGTCAAGAACTTCAGGAAACGTATGATCTCTGTAATTGCAAACAAAGGTTTCTGTACCAAATATGAAGTTCTGCTTTTCTGATTTATCAAATACTTATGTCATGCAATAAAATACTAATTAATTACTTTTGTGAATGTGATTTTCTGGAGTTTTGTTTTAGATTCCGTCACTCACAGTTGAAGAGTACCTATGATAAAAATGACAGATATCTACATGCTTTGTAAATGGGAAAACTTGCAAATTCGCCAGTGTATCAAATACTTGTTCTCCCCATTGTATATGCTTTTAGTTTTTCAAAAACAATATTATACGAATTTAAACAAGCCCTCTATTATCACTTGACATATATTTTAAACAAAAACGCTTTATTTAATACATTTATTAACATATCGTGATATCCGTGATATGGCCAAAACCACATCATGGCAGAACGTATTCGCATTCATACCGGTATATCGGCCACCCCTACTATGAACTACGATGGTTAAAAAAATACCAGACATCAAATTTTATTGGACAAAAGGACGACACAGGTACTGCACCACACGGAGGGGGGAGAAGAAGCGGTACAGACACATTTTAATGTGAGAACAAGCGAAATTACTATTAATATAAATGGGTAAATTGAGCACTGGCCATCGTTAATGTTGAAACCAAAGGCCTCTGCCTCCGTCACCAACATCACAGGATGGCCATGGTCACTGGGTCTGCTTGCTGTTGGGCTGCAATAAAGTCAGTGGAATAAACTGCAAAACTAAATGAGGAGCCTTGTTGATTCATAAAAAAAACTGCATTACTAGCACTGATTCCAGCTGCTCTTAACCTCTTCAATAGTTCCAATGGTATCCAGTGGATCCACCAGAGTTCAGTCTTTGTCATTGTACTGTCTGGAAAGGGTGTCTGCATTTCCATTCTGCAACCTGTCGATTTCCAAGAAAAATGTCTTGGAGAATTTGGCATTGCCAAACACTAAGGCTGAAACTAGTTCATTCAGATTCTATATTTGGTCCATGGGAATGCTGAAATCCTTACTATGGTGTGTTTTTGTAGAGATGTTGTCACAAATATTTGTTCCAATTGTTTGCAAATCTCTCCACACAATTGTCATGATGTTGTCATGTAGAAAACATTACCATTCATTAACCCTTTGGCGCGTACGATCACACCAGTGTGATCAATCTAGAGTGGTCCCTGGAGCGTACGATCACACTGGTGTGATTAGAACGTCATGTTTAGAACGCACCATTAGCATACCTAGCTACAAGTAACGTAACAATGCCTGGTAAAACCGCGCTATTATTTACTCACATTTAGCTCAAACAGTGTTTATAACTATATTTCCTGATTGTAATTGTTTCAAGACCATACTATGATATTAACCAGGTAGAAAGCATTCAAATCGGGACAAGAAGTGTTAGTTACGTACCAACAGACAGCCAACACTAATGCACAAAAACGAATTATATTAGCGACTACTACCGATCAAAACCATTGCAAAAACTTTCTAGAAGTTACGTTCCCCGTTGTATGCATTTTATATAGTTTATTCATTTTCACTGCATTGAATAACTGGTCACGATTTGTTAGCTAGCAGGCAGCTGACGTTTGCTAGCGGTTAGCTGACGTTTTCTAGCTAGCTACAGTAATAAATCAACCAACTTTTGTAGCTCTTAGAATTCGAGTCAACGAGAGAAGCTTGCAATGCAATGCATGTAGTGTTCCTTACCTAGCAAGGTGACTGTTCAAAGGCTGGCGTGAGTTCAAATGCTGCAGAGTACCGAAGTCACGTGCAAAAAAACTCACGCTGGGGGGTCGGTAAGGAATATTTGAAACTCACGCGTGAAAAGGTTAAACTAACATCATCGCAATTCAAAATCTTAACAAACAGTTGTAAAGGTGTTAACACCTTTACAATTAGGATGTCAACATTAATAAAAACGGCCGCATACCTGTGTTTTGGAAGAATGTATGACAAAAGAAGCAGCTAGTGTGAACATGTAAAAAACAACATTATACATTTCAAGAAATCCATATCATAAAGAATAATTCCAGCCCTTGGTATTTTTCAAGATGTAGAGAAAATGTAATATCTTCAGAAAATATATAGCCTGAAAAGTTGGTGAAAATCTCTAGCTCAGGTCACTATCTTCCTCCACTTAAGTTCAAGTGTTGGTGAATTATCGTGCAAACACCCCACAAAATGATCAATTATGGTTTTGGGGTATTCTCTGTACACTTCAGAATACTTTCTGGACACAATTTAATGTCTGTAATATCAGGTGAAGTGAAAATTAATAGGGGGAATACTACAACACAATATGGTTATTGATTCATTAATACATTCTTATAACAGTCTTTTCAGTTCTTACCAGATGTGCAAGGGGTATAGAAGTAAAATAATATTTTTTTTAAAGCTTTTGAGGGCATATTTTAATCTATGTATTTAATCTATACCAGATCGTATGGATTTCAATAAAATGTTTGATGTTGTGTTAAAAATCAGTGGTTTGGTCAAAATGGTGTACGTTTAGAGAACTGTTTTATAGTTTTGCGAATATGGCTTGTAAGCCCTTGTTGCATCACAGCCCACTCTAACTTGACTTTAGTTCACCAGTACAATTATCATTGTTAAAGCTGAGGACTTTCTGGATGCTTTTATATAGTCAAAACTTCATATCATTATGAAATCAACAAAGAGCTCAGTATGCTAAAGAAACACATAGGGGCATCCTGACATAAAAATATCATCCAAGTTGCTGCGCTCAAACTAATTTTAAATTTCACTCCTGAAGTTACCTCCCAGACGGTAAAACACAAGGTCTGGTAACAATCCTAGCTTTCATCACACATTCAGAAAAAATAGATAAACATTTTAAGTTATTGGGAACATTTATGTTTTACTGACTTTTACTCAATTAAAATGTTCTCAGCATGCTCTGCTTCAAGTTGATATTTTCAAAACGTTTTATTATCCTTTTTTTGCATGTACTTTGACTGCTTAATTAATCTTAACTACACAAACATCAAACACATACATTTGTCTAAAGTAATCCAATCATTTAGTCACACATATATTTTGCGCCCACTACTGAAATTATTGTAAAAATTCCATAAAATATCCATCTTTGTGTCAGGCATTCTGGTTCCAACAGGAATTATGCATTCCTTTGCAAGCCAATGCCTTGTGGGTAGCTTTGCCAAACGCTGCTAAAGTTCCTAGGATTTCTTAGAAGTCTTAGCAGAAGTGTTGATTGTTATTTTGAAAATCAAGGAATTTCCTAAAGTTATGAATGATTTTTAAACATGACGTTCTAGCTACTGTGCTAGGATTTCAAGCTGACATTTCACAGCATATTTTGACAGCATCTGAAATTACCAGTCCATGAGCTTGTGGTGGGGGTTCACAGTTCAATATTCTATAATGGTTGGCAAGGAAATGATAAAAGGAATAAATGTGTTGAATAACCATGTCTCAGGCATTAACAAATACAGTCATGGGTGGTAACTCTAGAGTTCATTTAAATAGCAATGCATATTGGGAAATAATTTTCTTCTATATTTTTATGTGCAGGAAACTTGAAATAAAAACTTACTATTAAGTTCTAATAAATTTAACTTAAGTAATTAAGTACTTAAAATTAAGTTAGTTGACTTAAATATTTTGATGTAATCAGTTTCCACAAAAGTTTTGAGTATTCTGAACTTATTAGGTTTTACAGTGCAGGCAAAATTAAGCTCTAGCGGATAGGCAATGATGTCACTTTCCTCGGTATGTTTAACCTCAAACAGCCTATTTGGGAAAAAAATTACATAAGTTTTACATATGTCTATACTGTAGCCATTCAAAGACAGTGAAAGTAGAGGTCTGGTTAGAGAGAATATACAATGGGTGATCCAATAATTAGTTGAAGAGAACAGGGAACTGACAGATCATAGGTGTTCAGGGCCATGGAGAACATTTTATTAACAGAACTTAAAATGGTAGGGCAGGAGTTCAGGGAGGAATCAAAAACAGAAAACAAATCACTATGCTGTGAAGGCAACATCGTCAGGGCAGCCTGTTGTTGGTGGTTGGGGAGGAAAAGGTGCTGACAGTTGTAACTTTGGCAGCCTCTCCACCTTCACTGACTGTCTCAACCAAGCTTAACTGTCCTGGTCTCTATCCAGATTTTATTGTCTAAATGCATTAAAAGATAACTTCCTGCTGGAATATGCCCTGGAAATCGTATTTCAGATTAGACTTGTCATATGCAGTATCTTCTCAAAGTTACAAAAGCCAGATGTTTTGTCAGATTGAATATTGGATCTCTCACTCCTAAAACTTACTATAGACAGAAACATAAACAGTTCCGGAAAAAATTAAAAGACCACTGCACCTTTTTCTTTCCTTTCCAAAATACTCGAAAAGGAAAGTTTTGAGTGAGGAACAGAAGCATTCAATTTACAGTGGTCTCTTAATTTTAACCCTTCTGTTCCTCACTCAAAACCTTCCTTATAGACATTTTTGGAAAAGAAAAAGGTGCAGTGGTCTCTTAATTTTTTCCGGAGCTGTATATGTTATGGTTTTATTGGAAACCTAGAAGAATGTGTCTCTAAGTGAGGCCTTTCTGTTGTATTATTTCCATTATGCTTGGAACTTAACTCATATTACTTTACCAATTGTAACCGTAGTGCATTCTGCACAAGCGCAGCACTTACACTGATCAGCCATAATATTATAACCACATGCCTAATATTGTGTAGGTCTCTCCTTTGCCACAAAACAGCCCTGACCCATGAGACATGGACTGTCCTAGGCCTCTGAAGGTGTGCTGTGGTATCTGGCACCAAGACGTTAGCAGAAGATCCTTTAAGACCTGTAAATTGCGAGGTGGGGCCTCTGTGGATCAGACTTGTTTGTCCAGCACATCCCACAGATGCTCGATTGGATTGTAATCTGGGGAATTTGGAGACCAAGTCAACACCCTGACCTCATTGTTGAGTTCCTCAAACCCTTCCTGAACCATTTTTTGCTTTGTGGCAGGGCGCATTATCCTGCTGAAAGAGGCCAATGCCATGAAATGGTGCTCATGGTCTGCAACAATGCTCAGGTAGGTGGTACGTGTCAAATTAACTTACACATGAATGGCAGGACCCAAGGTTTCCCAGCAGAACATTGACCAAAGCACTACACAGCCTCCGCCGGCTTGCCTCCAGATGGCATCTTGGTGCCATCTGTTCTTCAGGTAAGTGACGCACATGCACCCGGTCATCCACGTGATGTAAAAGGAAATGTGATTCATCAGACCAGACCTTCTTCCATTGCTCCGTGCCCATTGTAGATGCTTTTGGCAATACAGGGGTCAGCATGGACCACTTTTGATAGGTACTGACCACTGCAGACCGGGAACACCCCACAAGAGCTGCAGTTTTGGAGATGCTCTGACCCAGTCTTCTAGCCATCACAATTTGTCCCTTGTCAAAGTCGCTCAGATCCTTACACTTGCCCATTTTTTCTGTTTCTAACACATCAACTTTGAGGACAGAATGTTCACTTGCTGCCTAATATATCCCACCAACTGCCATGATAACGAGATGATCAATGTTATTCACATTACCTGTCAGTGGTCATAATGTTATGGCTGATCGGTGTATTTAGTATCAATGTTCCAGGTAGCAACATAAAGTATTGCCTATTGTCTGGTTTCTGTGATGAGGCAAACCGATCAGTATCATTAGACTGTGCTGAGACTTCTCGAGGTGTTGCATCCTGTAGTTAGTCAACATGTCTGTGCCAGATTGTGTTGGGTTCCACAATCAGTGTAGGTTAGGGGTTCTGTCTTTGACACTATATTTCCATTTACCCATCTTTGTGTTGGGTTCCTGTTCTTGGGAAGAACTATCCGTCCAATATCAAAAGTCTGTAGTTGGGTTTATTTCTGATTTGCACAACAATGTTTATTTTTGAATGTGTAGGTGGAAGTTTGGCTTTTGTCTGATTATTTAGTATAATCTTGGACATATTTTTTTGGAATTATTACAGTTTTGATGATAACATTTTTTTTTTTTTAAGGAAGCCTCTCCCCAGGCTACAATAAGAGTGAACGGAGCAACGGTTATAGCATTCGAAAATATATTATATATTTGGTTTTCCAAAATGGGAGTTTACACCCATTCAGCCTAGTTCACACACTCTTAGGCCTTAACCCCACCCAGCTATTTAAGTATTCAAATGGGGACACTGGCCTTGTGCTAAACTGGTCTGGTTGGTCTGTAATACTATATCAAACCAAATAAAAGTTTTTTTCACATCCACTTGATACATCAGGTATAAACGGTACAGTGAAATGTAAAGTGGCTTAGCAGCAGGCTTCATAATAAATAGTAGCAGCAATGTGCAGATAATTTGAGTGCAAGTGGACTGCCACTGAGCTGTTCAGCAGTCTTACTGTACGGATGGACTGGGATGTCCGCATCAGAATCAGGAGTTTCATTGCCAAGTAAGTCTCACAACAAACAAAAGACAATGTAAACATAATAGTTAGGCATAATCACACACACCTGGATGAAACACTGGTCAATCAAGTTGCTTAATATCACACTAAGTGACTTTCTCACTTTTGTGAAAACTATGCAAACATAATAGCTGGTCAAAATTAGAAAGTACCAGGTTTTGAATGTACCTGCGTAAAGTTTTGATGTACACGCTAGCGGACGACACGTTTACATTGTCATAATGCGCAATTGGAATTATAGATGAACAGATCAGTGGCAATTTTTTTATTATTTTATTTGTTCTATTTGAGGTCCATGACTATAGCCCCGGACACCCAGGGCTAACGACGCCACTGGTGTTCAATGCAAGAATCTGTGCATCTTTCATTGTCTCAATCGTAGATTCCATGGTTGTCCTTTGCTTGTAAATGAAATGTTGTTTTATAAAAACGAGCCTGCTTCTTCCTTTTATCCACTGGCATTGCAATGAAATGCCTACATTTTGCCTGAAAGTTACGAACAGTATCCAAGTCAGGGATTTCCTCATCGTTGTCCAATTCATCTTTTGCGTCATGGCATCATTGTCCTCCAAAAAGTAGTATCTCACAACTTGTTCCCACTGAGATTTGTCAATTACACTTCGCAGTCTTGTTTCTTATTAAGTCAAATTAAAGTTAAAATCTTCAAGAAGGCATTTCTGCAAAAAAGACAAAATGTCCCAGAACATGTTTTTCTTCTTACAAACTACTCTCTTGAAAAGTAGTGACATGCGACGTAAGCCCATTTTCCGGAATTCTGTCTAATTTTGATATAGATCTCCGATATAGTTTTCCGAAAACAATCTGTTCCAAAACAAGCATTTAAATGGTTTTTGCTGTTTATACTTTCTGGAAAATGGATAAGCAGCTGGCACACGGATGAATCTATCTGTGAGGATGCTGTATCTGTAACTGGCTTTGTTTATAAAACCTTTGCTCCCGTTAGCTAGTTTAGACTACTAGCTCAAAGACAAATGCCAAAAAGTTGTTTTAGCTGCTGGTAAACCGACGCCAATCTGTCTGCGAGGAGGCTTCATCCAGCAACCAGCTTTGTTTACAAAACTGTAGCTCACATTAGTAGTGGGATTTATTGCTACTTAATACCACCAAGAACCTTGTCCGTGGATGAGGCTGAATCGTCTCCAACGTGTGTAACAGACGGCATTGACTTTCAAGCTCTTATCAACCGGCCAGTTTTGGAAACCTTCCACATTCCCAAAGTAACTGAAAGAATAGGCAGAGTCTGGAGGAACCAAACAGACAACTCTCAATTCTGTAATAAGCATGTAATAGCTTTTTAGATAATTATGTCCAGTTCTGCAGGAATAGTATTGGGGAGGTACTGAAATGATTACTACTACGGAGCATTGGCACAATATTGATACTGTCTGCATTGGCCATGTCAGTTATTTTCCCTGACTGATAACATTCCGGAATGACAGCATGTCTTTTAGACTATTAGCTAGATTTCATTTCATCAAAACAATAGGGGATTAAACATTCTCGAAACATTTTGATAAATGTCCATAAATTGTGCTTGTTGCTAGCTAGTGAACTCCAATTCAGCACCGTAGTTCAGCAGTTTTGGAACAGCACACTGTTAGCTAGAGTGCGGACGTTTACAGATGTTGTGAGGTAGTACATTGTTTACCCCAAAGATTGTTCGGTTTCACGTAGAACATAACCATTGATATAATTCTCATTGTGGCACAATTTGTTCAGAAGAACATATGGAGACCTATATCACTACTACACCATGGCCTTCCCATTTTGGAAAACCGAATGTATCATATTATTTCGAACACTACATTGGTTGCCCCGTTCAATTCAATATTAGCCCAGAGAGAGACGGCAGGAAAAATCTGAAAAACTCAAAACTTAAATAATTTCTGAAAATAATGCTATGAACTAGGATCATGCTAGATAATCTGTAAATCAGCCCAAGTTCAATAATCGTACTGTAAATAATAAAACTTCTCCTTTAACCTTTTCACCCGTGAGTTTCAAATATTCCTTAAAGGCCCCCCAGCGTGAGTTTTGCGCGTGAGTTCAGTACTCACTCAGAGTTCCAGAATTTGAGGTATGCAGCAAAGCATTTGTGCATACCTCAGTGTTTATAACTTCCATGAACCGCACGTTTGAGATCTCCCCAGAATGGCTCGATGATATTAAGGTCCGGAGACTGTGATGGCCACTCCAGAACCTTCACCCTTTTCTTCTGTAACCACGTGCAGCTTTTGTGCAGAAGAGCGCAAATTGTCTGACAGTATTTTCTGACATGCTGCATTCATCTAGCCATACATTTTCACAAGATTCCCTGTGCCTTTAGAGCTCACACCCCCCAAAACATCAGTGAGCCACCACCATGCTTCACAGTGGGGATGGTATTCTGTTCACTATAGGCCTTGTTGACCGGTTTCCAATAGTGCTTATGGTTGTGACTATAAAGCTCTATTTTGGTTTTGTCACTCCAAATTACAGTGTGCCAGAAGCTGTGAGGCGTATCAAGATGTTGTCAAGAATATTGTAACTAAGCTTTTTGTGGAATCGGTGCAGTAAATGCTTGTTCATGGCAACTCAACCATGCAGCTCATTTTTGTTCAAGTATCGTCGTATTGAAACATCTACACCGTCTTTTTCCTGAGCAGCCTGTATTTCTCCTGAGGTTAACTGTTTTTTTTTTCTTTGTATCCCGAACAATTCTTTTGGCAGTTTGGCTGAAATCTTTCTTCGTCTACCTGACCTTGGCTTGGTATCAAAAGATCCCTGAATTTTCCACTTCTTAATAAGTGATTGAACAGTACTGACTGGCATTTGCAAGGCTTTGGACATCTTTTTATATCCTTTTCCGTCTTTATAAAGTTCCATTACCTTGTTCCGCAGGTCTTTTGACAGTTCTTTTCTGCTCCCCATGGCTCAGTATCTAGCCCACTCAGTGCATCCATGTGAGAGCTAACAAACTCATTGACAATTTATATACAAAGACTAATTCCAATTTAAAAAGCCACAGGTATGGGAAATTCACCTTTCATTGCCATTTTCACCTGTGTGTGTCACCTTGTGTGTCTGTAACAAGGCCAAACATTCAAGGGCATGTGAACTTTTGATCAGGGCCATTTGGGAGATTTCTGTTATCATCATGATTTAAAAAGGAGCCAAACAACTATGGGATAATAAATCATATGATCACTATCCTTAATCAAAAGATTTTCATGATCAGTAATATTTTCCATAGCAATGCCAAAATTTGCAAACTTATTTGCAAACTGCCAGGGTATGCAAACTTATGAACCCAACTGTATATGAATATAATTAACCTCCATCCAAAGTTAGACTGGTCTCATTCTGCTTGCCATCGTGCTGGCATTTCCTTGTAAAACACTATATGGCATGCACAATGTAAGGACCATTCTGCCGAATCATTGCCATTTGCATGTTGAAACTTTTCAAAATTAAACTTAATTCTATATATTTTTTAGTACAGTATCTAATAACAAACATGTTTAACTATTCAAAATGTGTTAAGGTCAATCTCAGGCAATTGCATTCATTTATTTACAAGGTTTCTTAATGGAAGATTTCATTTTTGTCTGTCCTTTTTAAATATAAATTAAAAGTCATGCCAACTAATTTCTTTGTTTTTCCCTGAAGTAAAAGGGTATTTTACAGAAATAATTGGTTACATGTTCAAAAAAGATATATCTGTAGCTAAATAGTACGTTTTTTAAATACCAAGCCATTTTTTCATTTTAAGGGAGACCCCCAACCTCAGTATTTTCAAAAGTCGATCATGTGATTTATCATAAAATTGTTTAAAAGATGGACCGAACATAATTGAAATCGAGTTCTTTATCTTTTTTATATATATAAAAAACAATTAAGTAACAGGAATGAGCACTGAGAAACAGGATCGAGTGCTTATGTGTGTGAGAATAACTGGATGTCACGCAACTTTCAAAGGTAAAACAGATTATATTTGGGAAAAATACCTTAGACTTAATAGCAACAGAAAAGCTGCAACAATTGTGTGTGCAGGCTTTTGCAAGAGTGTGTGTATGGAGTGTGTGCTTGTGTGACTGCTTCTTCCCTGAATAATTCTTGCATAGTTTGAAGCTGTGCTTTGGTTCATTGTCCTGTTGTAGGAGGAAATTTGCTCCAATCAAGCGCTGTCCATAGGCTATGATATGGCATGGCAAAATGGAGTGATAGCCTTCCTTCTTCAAGATCCCTTTCACCCGGTACAAAACCCCCACTTTTGTACCACCAAAGCACAACCAGACTTTTACATTGCCCCCACCATGATTGACAGATGCAGTCAACCACTCCTCCAGCATATTTTCATTTGGTCTGCATTTCAAAAATCTTGCTCCTTGTGATCCGAATACCTGAAACCCTGGATTCGTCTGTCCATAACACTTTTTCCAATGTTTCTCAGAAGTGTCTTTATTCTTTTGTTCATCTTAATATTTGCTTTTTATTGGCCAGTCTGAGATATGGCTTTTTCTTGGTAACTCCAGCTCCAGAAGAAGTCCAGCATTTCAGAGTTGCCTCTACATTGTTCACCTTGTGACTGGTGTTTTGAGGACTATTCAAATGTTCACATAGCACAGCCAGAAGAGGACTGGTCACCCCTCCAAGCCTGGTTCCTCTCTAAGTTTCTTCCTAAATTTCGACCTCTCCTTAGGGAGTTTTTCCTAGGCACTGTGCTTCAACACTATTTTTGCTTGCTCTTTGGGGTTCAGGCTGGGTGTTTTGCAAAAGCACCTTGTGACAACTGCTAAAATAAAAAGGGCTTTATTAATACATTTGATTGATTGGTTAATGAAGCTGCCAGTTGAAGACCTGTGAGGTGTCTCTCAAACTAGTCACTAATGTATTTTTCCGCTTGTTTAATTGTGCACCAGGGCCTCCATCTCCTGTTTCTATTATGCTTAGAGCCAGTTTGTGCTGTTCTTTAAAGAGTAGTACACAACATTGTACGAGATCTTCAGTTTCTTGGCAGATTCTCCCATGGAATAGCCTTCATTTCTCAGACAACAGACTGATGAATTTTAGAAGAAAGTTCTTTGTTTCTCGCCATATTGAGCCTGTAATGAAACCCAGAGTTTGTTGGTCCCAATCTCAATACCCTGGATTTTAACACCTCCCTTTGCAACTGGATCCTGGACTTCCTAACGAGCTGACACCAGGTGGTGAGAATGGGCAACCTTCCCTCCTCTGCACTGACCCTGAGCATCAGAGCCCCTCAGGGCTGCGTACTCAGTCTCCTCCTGTACTCCCTATTCACGTATGACTGTGTGGTCCCACACAGCTCCAATGTCATCCTCAAGTTTGCGGCCAACACCACCATACTGGGTCTCATCTCCAACAATGATGAGACCGAATACAGAGAGGAGGTAAGTGACTTGGCAACATGGTGCCAGGGCAACGACCTCTCTCTCAATGCAAGACTAAGGAAATTAAAGTGGACTTCAGAAAGCGGCAGATGGGGGATCACGCCCATATACACATCGATGGAGCTGAAGTGGAGAGAGTCTCTGACTTCAAGTTTCTTGGTGTGTTCATCAAAATTGTATTATATTTGACGACCTCACCTGGACCAGGCAAGCAGACTCTGCAGATTAAACTGCCCAAAAGGGGCATGTCTGCAAAACCTCTCATCAACTTTTACAGGTACACCATTGAGTGCTTCCTCTCAGGCTGCATTATTGCCTGGTACGGCAGATGCTCCACTGCTGATCGCAAGTCTGAGGAGCACAACATTGGCTGCCATCTCTCTTCTGTGCAGGGCATCTACCATACTCAATGCTTTAGAAAAGCACAGAACATTATAAAAGACTACAGCCATCCAGGCTGTGTCTGTTCACACTGCTGCTGTTTGGTAGATCAGGGAGCATCAGGGGCACGTACTTCCGGAGCATCAGGGGCACGTACTTCCACTAACAGTTTTTTCCCAACTAGCAACTTGTGTTCTATTGATCACCTGAACACTTAATATGCTCTGGTCACTTTCTACATACATTCAGTGTACATTAGCATATTGTATTGTATCCATTTATGGGCACTACTACACTTATTTATAATATTAATGATTCCTTTTCATTCTGTCCATATTCCCATTTCGACATTATCTGGAAATGCTGCTTGTTTCTATTGTTAGTGACATAGATCAGCCATAAAATCTGACCACTGACAGGTTAAGTGAATAACACTGATAATCACATTATTGTGGCACCTGTCAGTGGGTGGGATATATTAGGCAGCAAGTGAGCATTCTGACATCAAAGTTGATGTTTTACAAGCAGGAAAAATGGGTAAGCGTAAGGATCTGAGAGACTTTGAAAGGGCCAAATTGTGATGGCTAGACGACTGGGTCAGAGCATCTCCAAAACTGCAGCCCTTATGGGGTGTCCCTGGTCTACAGTGGTCAGTACCTATCAAAAATGGTCCATGCTGACGCCTGTATTGCCAAAAGCACCTACAATGGGCAAGTGAGCATCAGAACTGGACAATGTATCAATGGAAGAAGGTGACCTGGTCTCATGAATCACGTTTTCTTTTACATTAGGCTGACTCCCCCTCCCCTTCAACCTCAGCAGCAATTTTGGCAGCACTCATACGTCTATTTCCCAAAGACAACCTCTTGATATGACGCTGAGCATGTGCACTCAACTTCTTCGGTCGACTATGGGAAGGCCTGTTCTGAGTGGAACCTGTCCTGTAAAACCGTTGTATGGTCTTGGACACCGTGCTCCAGCTCAGTTTCAGGGTCTTGGCAATCTTCTTATAGCCTAGGCCATCTTTATGTAGAGCAACTTTTTTCAGATCCTCAGAGAGTTCTCCATGTTGAACTTCCAGTGACCAGTATGAGGGAGTGTGAGAGTGATAACACCAAATTTCACACACCTGCTCCCCGTTCACACCTGAGACCTTACAACACTGAGTTACTTGACACCGGGGAGGGAAAATGGCAAATTGGGGTGTACTCACTTTTGTTGCCAGTGGTTTTGACATTGATGGCTGTGTTGAGTTATTTTGGGGGGACAGCAAATGTACACTGTTATACAAGCTGTACACTCACTACTTTACATTATAGCAAAGTGTCATTTCTTCAGTGTTGGCAGGGTGCCCCTTCCTCCCACAAAAGGAGCACTCCCTAGGCCGCACTGTCTCCCTTTGTGCGGCGCCCTCCCACTTCCATGGGTTCAGGCCTGAAGATGGGGTGTGCCGGAGGGTGCAGATCATTCCCTGTGCGTCCGCGGGTTGCTAGCAGGTTGTCCAGCCGGATCGCCATTTCAACGAGCTGGTCAAACGTCAACATGGCGTCCCGGCATGCCAGCTCCCTACGGACGTCAGGCTGTAAGTGGCAACGGAAATGATCAGTAGTAAGGAGACAGTCTCTGCTGGTTGGGCTTAAATCCCAGTTCCGGTGACAGGGCAGGAAAGGTATGCACAAAAACAGTGTGTAGGGAAACTACCCTCAGTGTAAATCATGCCGGTATGGCCTCCCTTGGTGGGTTACTTACGGAATTGACGGATTCTTCAAGGTTAAACCATGTCCAGATCTTGAAACAAAGCCTGAGTAGAATGTCTGAGGACACACTATTTCAGTGCTGAGGACACCTGAGAAACATGTTTGATGGTGAGGGTATTAGAATATCCGTGATGCACAATTTGGTGACGATGAGGGGCTAAATTATTAGAATATCCAAGAGAGCGCCATTTGGTGCTGAGGATACCTTGACCCACATAGTAGTGGAGAGGAAATGAGATGATAAGGTTTGGGGATACCCGAGGTATCCTGGTTTGGGATATCTGTTAACATTAACTGTATGAATGGCCGGCATTGAATGGAGTGTGAGGAAACGAGAAAGTATGAGGTATGAATGAAACGAATGGAGAGAACCATCCTGGTTCATGAGCTGTGTTCGAGTTTAAAACATTTATAAAATTTAAATAAAATACAAAAATGTTGTGCGATACAACATTCAAACAAATGAAAGACAGAAACAAAAAGATTATTTTTTATTTGCTAAATAATTTCGCATGAGGTTTAGATTGAGTCGTGCCGATTGGGTCCCCAATCGCATGATAATCCCTGAACAAGTTAGAATTGATGACTGTATTCTGATTACAAACATGCAATTCACTGGTAAAACTTTCCTGTTGAAACGATAGCATTTCATGTACACGCAATTGCTGGACAATTGTGGCCATTGAAAGACCATGGCAAACTTAAATTAGAATCAACGTTGAATGTTAAATGTATTGTTTGTGTGTGTGTGTTCGTTTAAATGTTACATGTCTTTGTTATGTCGAAATTGCACATACTGCTAACTTAAAAAAACTAACAAATAACTGCATGCCTGCTTATTTGTGCTTTAATTGTGTATGTCTAAATGTTTGTACGTTATTTAAAGGTTCACTATGAAAGGAGAGAATAAAATGTGTGCGACATTCATGACAACATTCGTAAAAGGTTATTATCAATGTAGGCTACATATTCTAGTTTAGATATTCTAGTTGCAAGATAAAATAATAGAATAAAGATAGTATTGATCATATTGTGAATACACTGGTTAACTAGTATGAAATTCATCTCTGTGGTTGGTCATTGTCGTTGTCCACGTATGAGTGTTAAGACAGATGCTAATTCCAAGGAGGGTGTTTAATTGGCTTTGAATTAATAGTTAGGAAACTGTGATGGCAATTTCTAAAGTCCAAATAGTTCTATGAAAATGGTAGGTAAGACAGGAGAAATCAATTGCGCAATAAACGGTTTTAATTTTACTTGCAAGGAGAAAGTATACAGGTTACAAGGTAACAGTGAATAGTCTCTAAATAAAAACATCATTTCGACAGTATTTATTACATAGGAAAAGGGGTGTGGTAAGATGCTGCCATCTGTCTTATGTCAATCAAACACATTCCCTTTGTTCTATCACACAAGTCAAATGCTATCTTCCCCCACCTTATCCTTCCTGCCATAATGTTTACTGTAGTGTTTACCCAAAGGGGCCAACTGACCTTACTGCCCCCTGTTGTATTTTCTCCTATCCTGTCCTAAAACCCATTGATCTGCATCTGGACAGACAATAGATGCCCCCTATGCAAATACCAGATCCCCCACATTCCTCTACCTATCTTAACAGTGGGACTCAGTCCTTTACTACATTGTATAAAGAAATTTCCACAACAGAAACCAACTCAAAGAATGTAGACCATGGAATTAACCTATAGATCAGTGGTTCCCATTCATAGTTACTGTAGGGCCCTTGGTGTTTTTTGGCCTCCCCACAGGGGGTACTAGAGAATACTTGAAATTATAGACACACTACATGAGCGGGTCCTGCTGGACTAATCCATGCTGAGTAAAATCACATTGGTGGTATAATTATTTTTTTTAAACCACTTGTGGACAACCGCCATACATAGTCAACAGATATACACATAGTACTGATACACACTCCTCACATGCAGAAACCTAGACTCAGCCACTGTTGAAGATTATACAGGATATTTTTGTTTGCAAACAACAGAGGCTGAATACCATTCATAAGAATTTTTATGTTTATACCATAGATTTTTTCCGGTTCACACCCTCTGGGATGAAATGCTGCATTATAAATATAGGTTGAACTAATTAGAAAGTATCTTCATTAAAATATATATATATATATATATATATATATATATATATATATATATATATATATATATATATATATATATATTAAAATACATTTAAGAGAAAGGAAAGGTTTAACTAGAAGTAACAAAGGACTGTGAGAATTATTTTAAAATATGCCAGAAAGTCATAGAAATTAAAAGCACTTTGTGGTTTGTACTTGTAAAAATAGGTAGTATTTGTAGAACCATATTTAGTCACCACAAAAGATAGTCCAGTTCCCTAAAAGCAAGGTTATATGAATGGAATTAACTAAGCATGGTGATCATCTTACCATTAAAATTGGTTTAGCCCATCATTAATTACGTTTGATAGAAAAGGTATGTAGTCCTCTATTAGTTACTATAATATTGTATTTGAAGTAGTAGTATATGAAAACATTTCTGCTCCCCTAAACATCGAAAAAGATAAAAGCTTGGTCTCCAGAGGACATACGTTTTCTAGAGTAAGAAAAGGGGGAGAATAAAGTTGTTAACTGAAATATAGAAGAATAAGATGGAGTATGAGTTACGGGTTTATGATAACTGAAGTATTTGTGAGGTATCTATTTGGGTGATAAGATAAAGGATAGGGCATGTTAAGGTGATTCATTTAGCAGTTATCAATACCTAGATTTATTTTGTTTTTTTAGTTTTTATTTATTTTGTTCCTAAATGTCCCAGCCTATAAACGTTCCCTGTACAGCTGGGCCAGGCATTTTTGTTTTGTTTCCGGTAGCCCTTGATAGTAACATTAAGATGTTTCCTCAATCAGAGGTTTTAGCAATGGGATATGACACTGAGTACTTTTTGAATTCATACTTTTCCTTTATGGTGGAAAATGCAAGCATTGATTGGCATTTATGTTGTTTTAATGGGTTAGTCTATGAAGCATTGACAACCTTTGATCATATATCTGTTTCAGAATCGATCTGGTCTGGGGCATTACAGTCCCAGTGTAGTATGGATCAATCTGAAACAAATCATTTTAGTTAAATGGAAAGAGGGTTTCCCTAAAGTTAAAAAAAAAGAATAAAAAAGAGAGGGAAAGATATGAAGATGCTAGATTGGGAAAAGGCAATACATAATATTGGTAATACATTTAGGTTAGTTAATACAAAACTCTTTGGTTAAGATTTTTACTTTTTGTTGTGTGAGATTCCATCTTTGTTTCCCACAAAGTAGGAGTTCTGAGTACTGCACCACTGATACACCTTGTCCTGGGGGAAATGTACGGCTCAAATAGCCCAACATTACCCCTGCCATAGACACTGTCACTGCAAAGAAACATTGGCAAGAGCCCTGCATACAGTTAGTGGTGGATGGAAAACCAGTTACTTTTCTGATTGATACCGGAGCCACCAGCTCTTGCATCGGATAGGAAACTCAAGAATTCCCGCTGTCATCCAAAACACAGGCTGCTAGAGGATTCAAGGGAATCCTGACAATAAATAGAATCACCAAACCCCTAAATGTCGAGTTGGCAGACCAGTCCATGGAGCAAGAATTCTTGTATTGCCCAAAAATACCCATTAACCTCATGGGAAGAGATCTCCTTAGCAAATTGAATGCTACCATTCACTGCTCCCCTACAGGCCTGACCTGTTCCTTTCCAGGAGTCTCAACTGAAAGATTGATAATGGTTGTCAACACGCCTATTCAAGACACTGTCTACTGGCTAAAGCTATAAGAAAACAATGTATTAAAGCAGGTTGCTGAGTCCATGATACACAAGACCCCAATAAAAGAGATGTTGTCTGAATTTCACTTCAACCTGGACAGTCTACACATGACCCTCCTCTACGACCATGAGTCTCATCAACAAGAATACACAGAGAAAGCCGAACACTGGTTGGAAGACACTATCATAATGACGTCACATGTGTACATTGGAAAACAAGGAATAGGAGCCAGTGTATCCCTGAACAACGAACAGGACCCACAGTACCTCACCGACCCACTAAGAGACCCACACATCACTCTGGCAAAATCTGAAAACTTTCCTACAAAGGAGCAGATGTGGGAATTATGGTAAAATCACTGAGCACCTTGATAGATTGGGTTCTACTACCAGGCCTCCATTGGCACACTACAATGTATGAAGGATCCAAGGTGTATCGGTGTCGCCGACACTGTCAATCCTGCCACCTACGAGGTACACAAAGTGAGCACCCAGTATGTAGAATCCTACACACGCCCGGAAATCAACAAGATCATTGAAGACGCACTGGAAGGCAAGGTCTGGTCAACTGGCCCAAATGATGTCGGTTTAATCCTATCTGCCCCAACAGTTTATATCGTTCTCAAACCACACATGGACAGGCCCCGGGTCTGACTATACAAAATATCATTGGAAGGAGAGAAGGGAATAGAACCCACCTTCCAAGATCTGAGATGACAAACTGTACTCATTCCTACTGTCAGCCCATTCAACACACCACTTTTGCCAGTGAAAAAGGTAGGCACCGGAAAGTATCGCATGGTTCAAGACCAACGCCTCTTGAAAGACGTTGTTCAAGCGGAATTCCCTGTCGTACACAACCCTGCCAGCATCAATCCCAAAAGACACCAAGTGGTACACTGTGACCTCTGCTCTGCATTCTTCTCAATCCCTCTGCACCCTGACTCCCAAACATACTTTGCCTTCACCTACCGCGGACAACTTTACACATTCACAAGACTTTCACAAGGCTACTGTGAGTCTCCATCCATCTTCAACTGGTTTCTTGCCACTGACCTGGCAGACGTCAGATTGCAGGGAGGTAGCACCCTGATACAGTATGTCGATGATCTACTCCTGGTCTCGCCCACGGAAAATTCCTGTATTCAAGACACCATCAGTCTCTTGCAAGCATTGGAAAAGAAAGGTCACAAGGTCTCACGCCAGAAGGTACAGATGGTTCGCCAACGTGTCATTTATCTGGGTCATGTATTGGAAGGTGCTAAAAAAAGTCTCTCCTCAAGCATCATTTCCGCCATCTCCAACTGCCCGCAACCAAGAACTCCAAAAAAATTGGCCACCTTTCTAGGCATGACAGGATACTGCCGGATGTGGATACCCGAGTATGCTCTCCCACACTTTACGTGAGCTGGATGCTGACGAAACCAAGAAGCTGATCTGGAGCACGGAAGCCCAGAGCACGTTCACTGAACTGAAGCATGCCCTCCAACAAGCACCCGCCCTGGGCCTACCTGACTACACAAAACCATTTGACCTTTATGCAGCAGAAAAGGCTGGGTTTGCAAATGCAGTCCTCATTCAGAAGCACAATAGGGCTAATAGGCCTGTGGCCTGGTACAGTCACTGGCTGGATCCAGTGGAAAGAAGGATGCCAACCTGTGACCAAGGCCTAGCTGCCATTGCCTTCGCACTCAAGACATCAGCAGGCCTCACCCAAGGCAGTCAAATTACCCTTCATGTAACACACAGCATCGCTGCACTGTTGGTACCAAGGACTCAACACATGACTGCCCAACGACTGTCCGGATATGAGATTCTATTGACTGCCCCAAACATCACCATCAAACGATGCAACACTGTGAATCCTGCTGCCTGTATGTCAACAGCCACTGATGGAGAAGAACATAATTCCTGTCTCTCTGAAATTGCCAGGACAATCCCCTGTCTGATGCAGAACTAGAGTTCTTCGTAGATGGATCATCCCGGTGAATGGATGATGGCACTGGACTACAGTCAGGATATGCTGTCGTCTGCATAGACAATGGGGTAATTGAACAGGGTAGTCTACCCACAGACTTTTCAGCTCACAAAGCAGAACTGGTTGCACTGACTAGGGCATGCGAACTTGCTTCTAAAAAATCAGTAAACATCTAGAGTGACTCAAGGTATGCCATAGGTGTAGCTAGCGATTTTGGCATACTGTGGATGCGTAGAGGATTCTTGACCTCTACTGGTACACGCATCACTAACTCACTCCAGGTCAGCTGTCTTTTAAAAGCCATTATAAAATGTTCTGCACACACAGGAGGAAAGGACAGGGTATCCATTGGAAACTCTATGGTGCCCCTCATGGCTGTGGTTAATAGTTCAGCTGCAAAACAAGTTAGTTTAGGTCCTAACTACACTGTGTCACATCTGGGATCTTCATGAATCTGTTGGCCGAACACAATTTGTGGAAATCAGCTGGCTGTAAGCCGGGAGCAGATGGAGTCTAGCTTCATCCCTCTGGGATGCCTGTCGCTCCCACATCCTTACTGCCCAGTCTTTCCCGAGTGGCACATGGGACATGCCACACGGGAAAAAAGGGAATGATGGATTTGGTTTGCCTCAGGTTTGCAAAAGGCATGTGAAAAGATCTGCAGGGAATGCTCAATCTGTAAAGTCCATAACATATGGAGAACAGGCCCTGTGAAACCAGGCAGAGCACCCCAACCACATGGCCCATTTGTACACTTTCAGATGGATCAAATTGGGTGGAAGCTTTCCCAACACGAAACAATGATGCAAAGACTGTCGTGAAATGTTTGATGAGGGAGGTAATACCGAGGTTCGGTGTACCAGAAATACTTTCATCAGATCAGGGAACACATTTCAAGAATGACCAAAGAACTGTGTAAAGCGCTAGGGATCAGTCAAAATTTCTCCTGTCCTTGGCACCCTCCAAGTGCAGGGAAAGTGGAGAGGACCAATCAGACACTGCAAAACAGACTGTCCAAATGCTATTCACACACAGGAAGAAACTGGGTGGAGTGCCTACCCCTGGCACTCATGTCTCTACGCTCTTCTCCTAGCCGGAGAGCTGGGTATACCCCACACAAGATAATCATGGGTAAACCAATGAGAACTCTAGAGCCCCCGCCAAACATTGATTTTCAAATCATGACAGATTCCCTGTTGGATTATTCCACAGAACTAACTAGAACTATCAAGAGTATGCATTCACAGGTAAAAGAGGCCCAAGGACTACCCTTCCCAATGCAGCCGTGCCACAAGTACCAACCAGGTGACTGGGTCTACATCAAGATCTTTCAGGAGAAAATGGAAGGAACCAAGATGGAGCAGACCACACCAGGTCCTTCTAACAACCCACACAGCTCTACATGTATCCGGAAAGGACACCTGGATCCATGCCAGCCACTGCCAAATGGATCAAGACCATCCAGTCAAAGAGGACAACCCACAGGAGACAGAGGAACAGGCCAAATCGAGGAAGGAGTAGACCAACAGTCCCCCAGGAAAAGAAAACCTGGAGCATCCAGAAGTGCCCGACTTTATGCCATTACAGTGTTTGCCATAGTCTCGGTAATACCAGTGGTGGGAACTTTGCTGAGTCTAGAATCAAAGGACCCCTCCAATGGAGTACCAGACAATCCGGCAAACAACAGCGATAAAAGGGACAACTGGACATCAATACGAGTAACTGCACTCATAACCCCCACTTGCACGCACACACACAGACACCCACACCAGAGTTACTAAAGAAGGAAACAGGGAAGGACCGAAGTCAAAGGCATAGAATGTCAAGAGATCTCAGTAGACCACAAGTGGTTTGCGCAGAAACAGAAATATCCTTGTTTTGTAGCAATATTCAAAGCACGGCTACAGAGTACATGCTTCTGGCCATCCAAGAATATGCAACAGGATCATATTGTATGGTGGGACGGCAAAATCAAACCAGTAACGAGGGATAGAACCCAACTGTATTCACCTCTGCGATAGGATACTGTCAGCACACCTTACACGCATATGAATTCTCTACACCCACAATTAGAGAAGGATCTCTCTCATACACATTACACATAGACGGGGAACTAGACTACCCTCACCAGTTCTACTCTGTATGTATGTAAATTGTCCTTACAACTGCCACAGGAAGTTCTATCCCCAATCAAGGTGTTCAAATGCAGGAGACCAGCCATGGAAAGAAGGCAGCCAAATGAGGAGAAAGTGGAGAACTTGCATCCATCTTCTCCTCAGCAAAGAATGAACTGTCAACACCCACATTCAAAGCTCAGAAATATGTCACCCCTGAAGGAATGTTTAGCCGAACCGCCATCTCAAATTCATTTGTAAAACACATTACATGTAAAACAGATAGAGTAGACCTACAGTGTCAGCTTACACCAGGGTCACCCATGACCATTGCTAGCCTAGTCTCTGCCCCACCAAAATCTGTTTTCTTGTGGCCTCATGGGACCAGGAGAATAGAATAGCCATAGTAGGAGAAAGGTGCCCAGAGGAGGTAATGATAACCCATGTACCTATACGATTTGAATTTGGTGTACTGTTTAATGTGGTCCCATCCAAGAACTGCCACCTTAACGTGGTGGAGGGGTTTGAGTACCCGAGTGACCCTAGGAGCTATGTTGTCTGGGGCTATATGTCCCTGGTAGGGTCTCCCAAGGCAAACAGGTCTTAGGCGACGGGTCAGACTAAGAGCGGTTCAAAAACCCCTTAATGATGATTAAAATTATGTGTACCGTGACGTCGCCTGGTATGGCGCAGCCGGGGCCCCACCCTGGAGCGGCCGCTCGGAGCTGTGGCCGTAAGGTCTCCGGTGCCTGTCGAGGCGGCAATCCCCGAACCCGGTGGTGGACACCGGAAGTAAGGGATGCCGTCAAGCTGAAGAAGGAATCCTATCAGGCCTGGTTGGCTTGTGGGACTCCTGACGCAGCTGACGGGTACCGACAGGCCAAGCGGGCTGCAGCCCGGGTGGTTGTGGAGGCAAAAACTCGGGCCTGGGAGGAGTTCGGTGAGGCCATGGAGAAGGACTATCGGCTGGCCTCGAAGAGATTCTGGCAAACCATCCGGCGCCTCAGGAGAGGGAAACAGTGCCCTACCAACGCTGTTTACAGTAGAGGTGGGCAGCTGTTGACCTCAACTGAGGATGTCGTCGGGCGGTGGAAGGAGTACTTCGAGGATCTCCTCAATCCCGCTGTCACTTCTTCCATTGAGGAAGCAGAGGATGAGGTATCAGAGGTGGACTCGTCCATCACCCGGGCTGAAGTCACTGAGGTGGTCAAGAAACTCCTCGGTGGCAAGGCACCGGGGGTGGATGAGATCCGCCCTGAGTACCTCAAGTCTCTGGATGTTGTGGGGCTGTCTTGGTTGACACGCCTGTGCAACATCGCGTGGCGGTCGGGGACAGTGCCTCTGGGATGGCAGACCGGGGTGGTGGTCCCTCTTTTTAAGAAGGGGGACCGGAGGGTGTGTTCCAACTATAGGGGGATCACACTTCTCAGCCTCCCCGGGAAAGTCTATGCCAGGGTTCTGGAGAGGAGAATACGGCCGATAGTAGAACCTCGGATTCAGGAGGAACAGTGTGGTTTTCGTCCGGGCCGTGGAACACTGGACCAGCTCTATACCCTCTACAGGGTGTTGGAGGGTTCATGGGAGTTTGCCCAACCAATCCACATGTGTTTTGTGGATTTGGAGAAGGCATTCGACTGTGTCCCTCGCGGCATCTTGTGGAGGGTGCTTGGGGAATATGGGGTCCTGGGTCCTTTGCTAAGGGCTGTCAGGTCCCTGTACAACCGAAGCAGGAGCTTGGTCCGCATTGCCGGCAGTAAGTCAGACTTGTTCCCAGTGCATGTTGGACTCCGGCAGGGCTGCCCTTTGTCACAGGTTCTGTTCGTAATTTTTATGGACAGAATTTCTAGGCGCAGCCAGGGGCCGGAGGGTGTCAGGTTTGGGGACCACACAATTTCGTCTCTGCTCTTTGCAGATGATGTTGTCGTGTTGGCCCCTTCTAACCAGGACCTTCAGCATGCGCTGGGACGGTTTGCAGCCGAGTGTGAAGCGATGGGGATGAAAATCAGTACCTCCAAATCCGAGGCCATGGTCCTCAGTCGGAAAAGGGTGGCTTGCCCACTTCAGGTTGGTGGAGAGTGCCTGCCTCAAGTGGAGGAGTTTAAGTATCTAGGGGTCTTGTTCACGAGTGAGGGAAGGATGGAACGGGAGATTGACAGACGGATCGGTGCAGCTTCTGCTGTAATGCAGTCGCTGTATCGGTCTGTCGTGGTGAAGAAAGAGCTGAGCCGCAAGGCGAAGCTCTCGATTTACCAGTCAATCTACGTTCCTACTCTCACCTATGGTCATGAGCTTTGGGTCATGACCGAAAGGACAAGATCCCGGATACAGGCGGCCGAAATGAGCTTTCTCCGCAGGGTGGCTAGGCGATCCCTTAGAGATAGGGTGAGAAGCTCGGTCACCCGGGAGGAGCTCAGAGTAGAGCCGCTGCTCCTCCACATCGAGAGGGGTCAGCTGAGGTGGCTTGGGCATCTTTTTCGGATGCCTCCGGAACGCCTTCCTGGGAGGGTGTTCCGGTCCCGTCCCACCGGGAGGAGACCCCGGGGAAGACCTAGGACACGCTGGAGGGACTATGTCTCCCGGCTGGCCTGGGAACGCCTCGGTGTGGGGTGATGCAATCTTTAGATCAGGTGTGAGACCTAGCTATGGAAACAGAACACCTAGCCAATGTCACTGCCATGTCTAGCAATCTGATGTCTAGAGAGATAGGAGCTGTACATTTGCTTGCACTACAGAATGGGGCTGCTTTAGACTATTTGTTGGCATCCCAAGGAGGTACTTATGCACTGATAGGTCAAGACCGCTGTACCTTTATACCAAACTATAACTCCACTGTTGCTGAATTAGTTAATGAAATGAAAGACATCTCTCATCAGGCTCACCTTGAAGAAGTTTCAGGTCCATTCACCTGGTTAACCATACTATGGGGACAGTGTGAGTGGTTAGTGTTTGAATGGGTGGGCTCAGTCATACTGATTGTAACAATTCTAAGTCTGCTAATGTTGCTACTGCGGTGTTGTTGCCGAATTGCCATAAGCAAATGTGCAGGTACCCATGATCAGTTTAGTATCATAATGTGAGACCAATCTAACATCTTTACCCTTCCAGATTTCCCCCCTCTGGTTCACACTGATTCACTGAAGTCCACACATAGTTTAAAAGCCTGGAGTTGTCACAATGGTATACATCAAACCCGGAAGGGGCCCTGGCCCAGTGTGGTGAATAGTCCACCAACACACATGGATGCTATGCGGATATCCAGAAGAAAGAAGACTAGCATATTGATGTATTATTAAAAAAAATCCATTAGGTATAATATAAATGTTTTGTATGTATAACCAGTTATAATTTCTTGTTGACATACCTTATGAAGTAATAGTCAACCACTAGTCATCAAGTCACTGAATGGGAGAGCTATAAGCAGTAGTAAAATGTATGCATTAAAAATTATACCTCTTTTACTTCGGTAGAAAGGGGAGAACATGATTTTGGGGAGTCTCATTACCCCCTCATTCTTACAAAAGCCTAATCAAGGGGTATGGGTGAGACTAATGGAATAAATGTAAATGTGGGACTGCCGGTTTCTTTGTATCATTGTTGGAGAAAACAAAGGAAGATGGCATTAGAATTTGGCGTCAGTTCTCCTGAGTTTTCACACCTTTTGTGACAAAGTTATCTACCTTTTGGTCAAGAGTATATAAAGCCCCCTGTAACAATAAGATTTAAACTACTGCAGGATGGGTTGCTCTATCTTCTGATTCTGACGTGCTGTTGACTTGCTCCCATGCAACCAGAATAAATCGACATAACCAACTGGTATCTGGGTTTGAAGACTTTTGATTGTAAATCGTATTACAGAGAGAGAATTGTTGAGTTTCAACACCTGGAACAGTTCTCTCCTGGTGTGAAATCTCCACAGTTCCTAACCTCTGTCTCCAATGCAACCTTGCTCTAGAAAAACATTATAATTGCACAAGGGGTTTACATGCTTTCATGCAGCACTGTATTATAGAGAACAAAACCTAGATACTTTTACTAGACATGGACTTGACATGGTATGGACATATTGATTCATATTATAGATCCAGATTTATTCAGGTAGATTATTAGTTATTATTGGTTTAAAACAATTATTGTTTAAATACACATATTAAAGACATTTTTCATCACTTTTTACACCCGGTTGTATGTGGGGAAGGAGTAAAACTTGAATGTTACCTATGAGACTTTGACAGAGCAAAGTTACTTTTGTGTATAGTGAGAAGAAGCCAGTGGATAAATACAGCAGGAATAAATCAGAAGAGGGAGAATCAATAATTTTGGAAGGGAGAGGATATAGGGTTGAATCCAGCTCCTCCCAATCGGAAAGATCTCCTTGGTCTGCAACTGTGCATCGACTAGGATGATGATGGTGAGGACTTAGCCAGTGTGGTTTGCTATACTGTTCTTATAAGACTGACTTAACTTTTGTCTTTAAGAGAGAACACAACATCCACAACACTGTGATCACTGAGTGGGGTCTATATCTATCTGTCATATATTTATATTATCTATCATGTCATCTCTTTCCCCCTGTGGTTTGTCTGTCAAAAGTCTAAATCTGTGGCCTTCATACTGTTGCTATGGCGACCCTATTTCTCTCTCTCCCTCTCTTTAATGGAGCATGCTGCCATTAGCTGTGATGCATTAGGATGTATTTTGATTGGTTGTGCAGAGGAAAAAAGAAGGGTTGTCCGTTGATGAAATTCTGAGTTGCCAGGATCCATTACCTTGTTTTCAAATGGTTTTTGTGACAGGTGAGGTCATAGTTTACCCAACCTGGCTTCACAGCTTTTGGAGACATTCTGTATGTATTTCTGAAACACACCATTTTGTATGTGATTTTACATTGTTAGATTACATTAGTCTACCATTTGAATAGCAGTCTTCCAATATGTTTCCAATGTGATGTTACGAATTTGATATGTTTTGAATCTGCTACATGTGTCATCGCCTACAAATTCCACATTTGGGGTTAAGGTAAGAAATTAAGACGTAATTAAGTTTAGGGTTAGGGTGAAGATTAGGGGTTTAGGACTTTTGTATGTCCATGGATTTAAACCAGGAGTGGGCAAACAAAGGCCCGCAGGCCGAATCCGGCCCGTCAGGCAATTACATCGACCCGCAGTAGGTAATAAAATAGTTTTGGGACAAAGTAAAAAAATTCTCTCACCAGCCCATTCTTATACATCTGATTCTAAATTGAGGTTATGTAGACATTATATTGGACGTACGGTATAAATGTTTTAAGTATTGCCTTTTTCTGGCTCGCAAATCATTCATGATAAACAAATAACAAAACATTTGATTTCAATCCTGATGTGGCCCCTGAGCTAAAAAGTTTGCCCTCCCCTGATTTAAACACTCCACCGTTGTTGTCAAGATTATTTCTTATTTTTCTCAATTGTTTGAGTACTTTTGTCAATGCAGACTTCACAATTTTAAAGTTAACATGCACAACCAACTCGCTCTCCCAACTAATGCGCTTGATAAAACAAAGTGAAGAAATACATTGACTATGCGAAAAACTAACAAAATAGATTTAGGTTGATTGACAAACAAGTATAATAAATTTTTTTCCCATCAGTGATGTTGTTAGAGTTATATAGAGTTTACATGCATTTAGTCTTTTAGTGTCTGTTGCTCTTATGAAAATCCAAACTTACTTTTTTCATTATAGGTACTGTATTTTTATTAGCTGGTCATCTATGATAATTGGTTACTAATTTAACCCGTTAAATGTACATTTTTGATTCACAAATGGTGTTCCATACACTAGGTTTCAGATTAGTGTGGGACACTTATCACAACCCCAGTGAGCAATCGCTGGTGCCGCGCCGGCGTTTAGCTGCTGGCGGGTCGCCGGTGGCTATAATGTCGTACATCCAGCGGGCCACCAGCTTTTGGCGCTTTTCTCCTGATCTCAATTTGCATAAGCTAATTTGCATCTCAGGTGGCTTTCCACCAGCGGCCCGACTGCGTTACGTTGGCGGCTAGCCGTGGAAAAGAGGGCGTGTGCTTTAGTCTGCTGTATCTGCTTGTGTTGCCATTTTCTTCCAGCAGAGATGCTATTGTACCCCTTTTATTCCTGTAATGATTATTTGATTTATTTTAATATTGTTAAATCTTAGTGTACAGAATTTTGGTCAACATTGGTAGTTTATATATAAAATAGACTTTGACTATTGCACTATTGCTTGTGTAAAGGACCTTTGTGTAGACATGTACAGTAAACACATCTCGCCATTGCTTACCATAATATTTTCACGAACTAATGGCCATTTTTCACTACTTGGTACCAGCTCAACTCGTCTATAGCCTCGACTTTAATGCTTCATGGGGGACAGTTCTTTACTGTGTTTAAACACCACCGTGTCCATAGATGGCGCTATAGTAGCAAATTGCACATGTGTAAGGCAAGAACATGAGGCTATGGGTAAGACAGCCATTTGGATTCCACACTGTTGTACCGTGCAAACTAGAAAATTCATTTTAGCGACTTGGTTCTTTCGTCAACTCTTGTTCAAAGTGTATAGTTATATGCTCTGAATTGGACAATACAACATGTGGATTTACACATTGTTTTACTACAATTTGATAAACTCCTGAAACAAATGAAGATCAAGGATTTTTTGGACATCAGACCGAAAATTGTTGAACGCCCAGTCACCTACATTGCTATGGTGAGTTCTGTTCTGTGATATTATAAATAACTAGTATTAAGTGTTGTTAGGATAATGAGTCAGAACGTAATGACTGTTTTGTATTAAACAATGACTGTTTGCAATATTATGTTAACATTCAAATTCTTTAGTCAAGTTACTGGTAGCTGAACGCAAGTTCTAAACCATAGGTGGGAAAACAGTTATAGAAACTGAGCTTGAAAAAAACTGCGTTGTCCTGAGATTAAATACCTACAGTAACCCTTGTTTCTTCGTGTGTCCCCAAGTTTGGTTGCTTTCTATTTTTTGTTTCTTCGTTTATCTTCAAGTTCGGATGTTTTGTGCTTCTTCGCATATCAACAGTTGAATAGGTATGGTAACATTGTTATCTAACTTGTCTAAATCGTGTTTCTTAGGGTATCAACAAGTTAGAATTTTATAATATGTGCTTACTCCTTGTAACTTTTATCAACTGATACGTAACGTTGGCTGAATCGTGTTTCTTTGTGTAATATTATCCACATCATGTGGATAACGTTACTCTTGGCAGTACATTTTGATTGACTAGCTCATTCCGTTACTGAGGTATCTGTGTATCCACATTGTTCTTAGCTAGCCTGTGTGTGTCTTATGCTGCCGTTTTTTTTAACTTATTTTCTAAACGTTGCTTTCAGGTTATGACGTTTTCGGTAGTTTTGTTCCCGGAGGAGGATGACTGTGTGGCAGCAGTTCCACGCCAGGTATGTGAATTACATGTTGTCCTCGTAATTGCTGCAATGTTTACTTGGTTTCACCATATTTACCTGTTCACCAACTTTTATGTTTATTTTTAGGATGGAGCAAGCACAGTACTCCAGGGCACCAGAGAGGTACTCGAAGCCACCATGTAGAGGATGGCTACATAGGTAAGTGTGGGTTCATTCACTTAACCCAGATGCTTAACTTGTTATTAAAGCATGTTGCTTCCAATTTTATTTGTCAATTTCAATTTATTTTTAAGGGCAAGAAGGCAGAGGTAGGGGGAATTTTAGCTCTGCACATTTTGGTGGACACTGCGATTTGAGTTCTGATTGTAAAATAACCAGTTATTTAGGACTGAATAATTAACTGTCTGTCATTTGGAGAAGATCAAGCGGCTGACTGAAGAGAAGGTCGAGCTGAGGGCTCTACAATCAGGTAAAAACAAGACTATAGTTAAGCTAGCATCTTGTCTTAATGAAACTGCATTTGTCTGAACGTGAGCCCTTTACTGAAATGCAATACTGTACAGCCTTTCTGAAATTACATTTATATGGCAGTTTTGTTTATTTCACTATTAAGCTATTGACATTTTATTGTGCTTTTTAGCTTCTGATAAACGTCTGACTGAAAAGAATGTCAAGCCGAGGGCACAGCTGGATCTAGAATCAGGTAAAAACAAGACTATAGTTGCGCTAGCATGTTGTCTTCATGAAACATTTAATTTGTCTTGCAATTCTCAAAATCATGTCAGACCATTTAAGTACAATATCTAATTACTGTATTACAGGAGCAATAAGGAAGAATCTTTCCAACCGGGATGCCACTGATGAGGCTGTCCAGAACCAGGTCCCCAGGTACCAGAAAGGGGCAGGTGTGAGATGTCGCAGCGGTACAAGGGACCTGCCATGAATATGAATGACACCTCCAGCACAACCAATATTGCTGCTAAGCTGCAGTACTGTAGCCTATTTCTTATTATATTTTTAATATTTTGACTGCTGCTATTGCATTATCCTCTTAATATATTTATAGCTCTGTGTGAATGTTCTTAATTCTGACTCTAGTTGTAGTATTATGCCACCATTCATAAGCTTATTGCACTGATGTATCTGATATTCAATAACTATTGATTGCTGCTAGGTCATACTTATGTATATTACCTACTGATGTATATTACTGCCATTCAAGCCCTTGTTTATTTTGTATTGTCCATCCATCCATCTTCTTCCGCTTATCCGGGGCCGCGTCGCAGGGGCAGCAGTCTAAGCAGAGATGCCCAGACTTCCCTCTCCCTAGACACTTCCTCCAGCTCTTCCGGGGGGACACCGAGGCGTTCCCAGGCCAGCCGGGAGACATAGTCCCTCCAGCGTGTCCTAGGTCTTCCCCGGGGTCTCCTCCCGGTGGGACGGGCCCGGAAAGCTCATGACCATAGGTGAGAGTAGGAACGTAGATTGACCGGTAAATCAAGAGCTTCGCCTTGTGGCTCAGCTCTTTCTTCACCACGACAGACCGATACATCGACCGCATTACTGCAGAAGCTGCACCGATCCGTCTGTCGATCTCCCGTTCCATCCTTCCCTCAATCGTGAACAAGACCCCTAGATACTTAAACTCCTCAGCTTGAGGCAGGCACTCTCCACCAACCTGAAGTGGGCAAGCCACCCTTTTCCGACTGAGGACCATGGCCTCGGATTTGGAGGTACTGATTTTCATACCCACCGCTTCACACTCGGCTGCAAACCGTCCCAGTGCATGCTGAAGGTCCTGAAGGGGCCAACACGACAACATCATCCGCAAAGAGCAGAGACGAAATCGTGTGGTCCCCAAACCTGACACCCTCCGGCCCCTGGCTGCGCCTAGAAATTCTGTCCTTAAAAATTACGAACAGAACCGGCGACAAAGGGCAGCTCTGCCGGAGTCCAACATGCACTGGGAACAAGTCTGACTTACTGTCGGCAATGCGGACCAAGCTCCTGCTTCGGTCGTACAGGGACCTGACAGCCTTTAGCAAAGGACCTAGGACCCCATATTCCCGAAGCACCCTCCACAGGATGCCGCGAGGGACACAGTCTTATGCCTTCTCCAAATCCACAAAACACATTTGCATTGGTTGGGCAAACTCCCATGAACCCTCCAGCACCCCATAGAGGGTATAGAGCTGGTCCAGTGTTCCATGGCCCGGACGAAAACCACACTGTTCCTCCTGTATCCGAGGTTCTACTATCGGCCGTATTCTCCTCTCCAGTACCCTGGCATAGACTTTCCCGGGGAGGCTGAGAAGTGTGATCCCCCTGTGGTTGGAACACACCCTCCAGTCCCCCTTCTTAAATAGAGGGACCACCACCCTGGTCTGCCATCCCAGAGGCACTGTCCCCGACCGCCACGCGATGTTGCACAGGCGTGTCAACCAAGACAGCCCCACAACATCCAGAGACTTGAGGTACTCAGGGCGGATCTCATCCACCCCCGGTGCCTTGCCACCGAGGAGTTTCTTGACTACCTCTGTGACTTCAGCCCGGGTGATGGACAAGTCCACCTCTGAGCCCTCATCCTCTGCTTCCTCAATGGAAGACGTGACGGTGGGATTGAGGAGATCCTTGAAGTACTCCTTACACCTCCCGACAACATCCCCAGTTGAGGTCAACAGCTGCCCACCTCTACTGTAAACAGCGTTGGTAGGGCACTGTTTCCCTCTCCTGAGGCGCCGGACGGTTTGCCAGAATCTCTTCGAGGCCAGCCGATAGTCCTTCTCCATGGCCTCACCGAACTCCTCCCAGGCCCGAGTTTTTGCCTCCACAACCACCCAGGCTGCAGTCCGCTTGGCCTGCCAGTACCCATCATCTGCCTCAGGAGTCCCACAAGCCAACCAGGCCTGATAGGATTAAAATAAACTGAACAATTTTTGAAAGGTTGGGCTGTTTCGATTACGGCTAATGAGCGTAGAACTCCCATATATCAATTTTTCATTGTTTCGTGATAATTGGTTACATAGTTACAAGTGTTAGCTGCTGAAACATCAGCAGATAAAATTGGATGTGGGGTAAACAGACTGGGCTACTTGCAATATAGCCTAACACGTTGAAAATGTAACCTATAGCAATAGCCATCTCCCAGTGAACAATGACCGTCTTTCAACGTTTAAATGGTTGATAATACGTCAGTCTGCCCTGGACTGTTTTACTACATGTTTTCAACTGATCATCTTAACCGCTCTAAAGACAGACAGTCTGCAACTATTATTCGTGCTAAAAAAAATGCGTAAAAACAGACTACCAAACCGTGTTTACTATTATCTGAATTAATTAAATTAGGTAGCTAGTTAGGAATTTGTCAGTAGCATATTTCCGTGCATATTTTAGCTAGCTAGATAGCTATGTATGCAATCACAATGCTAACGTAAACTTGCTAGAGAGAAGCCAAGAGTACACAATTTAAATTGTAGCAGGCATTATCTGTAGGCTTTGTCTTGCAAAAAATTTAACTCCTAACATATATATAGATATAGATATATATATATATAGACATACAATATTCTGTATTTTTTTATGTGAAAGAGTCATAGATAGATATACAGACTTAAGGAATATATGCATCGGGGGCCCGCTACTGACTTATCTGTTGTTTTACTAATTGTAACCCAAACTAGGTGACAGGTGTATGCCAAGACTGAGTCAAGGTTCCATTTGTCCATCACTGTAAAGTCTTCGTAAGCCGATTGGAATGCGAAAAATTTAATTACACATCAGCTCCAACAGAAGATGACAGTCAGCAAGAAGAGTGTGACAAAAAGGAGGACATTTGAAGATTATGTTCAAGGTACCTTATTCTGGCCTATTCGAGAACATGCATTGAGCAATAAGTATTTATGTGATAAATTATCTGAAAAATTATAAAACTTTTAATTCAAATTTATCAGCAGAAAAAAATGAGGCATTGCCAAACAATAAAAGATGTGAGTACTGTTTATATATTATGCTTAATGCCAGTAAGATTAAGTTGGGTGCGTTATACTCTGCATTGGTATTCATCATTATTTTACTCTGGTTCTTTTCATTGTGCATGTTATTGTCGGTAAGAGGATACAGTGATACTTCCGGGTACACCGCCAAAGGTTAAGCCTCCCTCACATAGGGCTGAGTAAAATGTAGTTAGCTGGGCTGGTCCAGTAATATAATTCAGTCATCAAACTTAAGGCGATTGTTGGCAATATTTGAGTTTTTCTGTCATTTAATTGCTGCATTGCTTCTGGTTTTGGAATTTCTTTAGCACCCACAGGAAAGGTGCAACGCAGCTCCAAATACCTGCACACCCAGAACTGGCTAAAAATAAACAACCAGATAGTCCTGCATCTTCACACAATAATGCAATTGCTTTTATTTTTTCTACTTTACTTCCTCACAATGAAAATGTAATATAAAATACACTCACCTAAAGGATTATTAGGAACACCATACTAATACTGTGTTTGACACCCTTTCGCCTTCAGAACTGCCTTAATTCTATGTGGCATTGATTCAACAAGGTGCTGAAAGCATTCTTTAGAAATGTTGGCCCATATTGATAGGATAGCATCTTGCAGTTGATGGAGATTTGTGGGATGCACATCCAGGGCACGAAGCTCCCGTTCCACCACATCCCAAAGATGCTCTATTGGGTTAAGATCTGGTGACTGTGGGGGCCATTTCAGTACAGTGAACTCATTGTCATGTTCAAGAAACCAATTTGAAATGATTCAAGCTTTGTGATATGGTGCATTATCCTGCCGGAAGTAGCCATCAGAGGATGGGTACATGGTGGTCATAAAGGGATGGACATGGTCAGAAACAATGCTCAGGTAGGCCGTGGCATTTAAACAATGCCCAATTGGCACTAAGGGGCCTAAAGTGTGCCAAGAAAACATTCCCCACACCATTACACCACCACCACCAGCCTGCACAGTGGTAACAAGGCATGATGGATCCATGTTCTCATTCTGTTTATGCCAAATTCTGACTCTACCATCTGAATGTCTCATATGGAATATCTCAAAAGTGGAATATCATCCACTTTTTCAGACCACGATTATGAAATTGTCGAGAAATTCCATAATCGGGATAATTGTAAAGCAGGATAATCCTCACAAGTGACTTCTGCCAGTCGCTGAAGTTTCAATGAAGTTTCAAGTGGAGCACACATTTCATTTCACGTTGTACTACGACCACTAAACATTCTTTGCAATAGGAGCAATAAGCGTTAACAATTAGCCTACAATATAAAAATTATAATTAGAAAGAGATATGTATAATAAAGTATACCCTATTCACATTTTCTACAATTTGAAGATTATTTACAGTTTTTTTCTGCATGCCTCTCTCGTAGCTGCATGTCTTCTAGGATAGATATCTTTGGTTTGTTTGAGCTCAACATTGTTTCAACAGCTTATTTTCCACTGTAATGGAATGGACAGGTATTTGCAGATAGCGGGAAGTGGACATGTGATCGGAATCTATTTTTATAAGCTACTAATTGTGGTGGTTATACTAGCCTACTGCTTCAATAGAATTGGAAAACTAGTTTATTCTTTGGATCATCAGAATGAATAGCCTAAAACACTTTGTGTGTGAGGTGATGATAATATAGAAGCACATTCATTTAATTAGCCTATTATAATTTATAGCCTACACAGGTAGGCTTGATTCGTGCTCAAGCTCCTATTCAACAAATACATGAAAACACACACATTAGAGGGTGAGCGAGATACGTTTATAACACACACTCTCTTCTTGGCTCCACATTTTAAAATAGGAATGTCTTTATGAAAATACTAAGATGTAGATTCTGAGAAATCTGAGACTGGCCCAGCTATAATAAAAAATGAAGGTGCAACATCAATGGCCACTGCCAGACTGGTTAAAACAATTTAGCAGACTTAATGCAGCCTTTTTGTCTTTCAGACATTTCTGTATGGTATCCTAATTATCCCAAAATAATTGAAGATCTAATCCCTTATCCCTGGCATATTTCGGATTGGATATTGCCGACTTTAGATATCAGTCAGATTAGGTATTGATTTTACAACAAATCAGACGGGTATCCGATAAAAATGTCACGGATACAGTTCAGCTGAGATGTAAATTTTGTGATCCCACAAAGACCTCGACCTTTTTTGACGGACACTGAAGCACATTCAAGTGGTTCTAAGATGTTTATTCTTTTGCATCCTCCAGGAAGAGACCACTGATAGGCTTATGGAAATAATGTCTCTTTTTTGTAATTTATGTTTGCATTCTTGCAGTGGAGAGTAAAAAAAAAGACATTAAATTCTAAACAATACAATTAGTGAGATATGCGCTCCACCAGTTAAAGAAAACAAGTAGTCAGGAACAACAATATTCAGGAACAAGTGGCCAGGAACAAACATTTTATTTTGGCCTGCGCAAATTATATTATATTTGTCTTCTCCTGTCATTTTCAGTGGGAAAGCTTAACAATTATCCTACAATATGAACAAAATTATAATTAGAAAATTTAAAGAGATGTGTATTCTATTCATATTTTCTACAATTTTCAGTTTAACAAAACAAGTTTTTTCTGCATGCATCATAGCTGCATGTCTTCTAGGATATAATTGGTTTGTTTGAGCTCAACATTGTTTCAACTGGTATTTGCATATAGCGGTAAGTGGAGACATGATCAGAAACTTTTTTGTAGACTACTAAGTGTAGAGGTTAGACCAGGAACGTTACTAGAAAATCAATTGATGGGGGGGCGGGGGGGGGGGGGGGGTTACGCCTTGTTTTGGGTGATCTGGGCATAATGAAAATTAAAAGATAAATAGAATTTTTGCGGGCCAAAATAACATTGTCTATCTGCATCATCTGCACAATGCATGATGCACCCAACATAATGGGGAACTATTATAATGAATTATAAAGAGAGTCAACACATCAAATGTCCTAAGCTAATAAGCCTGTCCTAAGCTAATAAGGCACATAAAATGCGCATGGAAGTGCATGCACCCATAGGTCAGTACCGGTAAGAAATCACATCTATTTTTACTCCTGATCCTCAGATAAGTGACTTTAAAAATATCTTGCCAGTCACCAAAGTGTTTCTACCTGCTGGTTTTATTTAACTAGATTCAACTTTGTCATTGAACAAGTGCAAGTACAGTACAATGAAATGCAGTTAGCATCTAACAAGAAGTGCGTCTAGAGTTGTATTAAATATAATGTATGTTACAGATGTGACATATAGATGTGCAATGAATG
This sequence comes from Esox lucius, assembly GCF_011004845.1. NCBI lineage: Eukaryota > Metazoa > Chordata > Actinopteri > Esociformes > Esocidae > Esox > Esox lucius. The sequence goes on along the minus strand of NC_047592.1, from coordinate 26,697,567 downwards.
CAAATGCAGTACAAATGGCAATTCTAAATGTCAATAAACATCCTATGCCAGTGGTGTCCAAACTATTCCACAGAGGGCCGTGTGTCTGCAGGTTTTCGCTCTCTCCTTGTACTTGATTGACTAATTAGGTTACTAATTGGTTAGTTTCTACCCTCACCTGGTTGTTTAGGTGTGAACTGGGAACCAATTTATAAGAAAAACCAAAAACCTGCAGACACACGGCCCTCTGTGGAATGGTTTGGACACCCCTGTCCTATGCAATGTATTATCAATGAAGCTGGTGTCACGATGGAGCTGGCACAGGGCGTCACCGACCCGCTAACTCACGGCAGGTCAGTGACGTCGCCTTTGTCTTTGTCTCCTCCGGCATCGCCGCTGGGCTTCTGTAGGGCGAGGTGCAGAGGCGAGGTGTGACAATGTTAGGTTCTTAAACCTGCGGGTTCCTTTTCTGTTTTGGTCGGTCATTCTGTCACGATGGTGTTGTGATGGAAAGGAGGAACCAGGCACAGGCAGAGTGGCAGTCGATGTTGTGATTTTTAATAGAAAAGAACACAGCACTCAAACTAACTGAATCGAAAAGAAAGACTGAACCGAAACGAAACACTCACCATGTACCCGAAACATGCTGAGACAAGGAACAATAACTGACAAATGAGGGGAGCAGAGGAGCAACATTTAAACACATACTAATGACCGAATTGGGACCTGGTGTGAGTGTTTACTACTGTAAACATTTCTACAGAACTTTAAATTGAACACAAGTAGCTAGTCATGTATTAAAATAAATCATTGAATAGATGCATATACAGTATGTAATTAATCCTTAGGTAGGATGAAACATTGGCTTCCATGAAAGGCACTATTTTGCAATGGTTGTTGTATAGCCTGTTAGACAAGGTATTATAACCCATTGGCTTACTTGTGTTCTCTTATGTCTGAAGCGTATATTCATCTATTCACAACTAGAATATTGCTGGGTCCAGTGCAGACAGCCCAGCTTCTGCAGCAGAGTCAAGTGCAGTGGAGGTAGGAAGACAACGTTGAGACACATATGCTGCCAGTTTCTTAATATTGTGGCTCTAATTAACCCTTAGGATATGAGGTACCTGTGCATGTGTGTCACACACATGGATCACACTCACGCACCTACCCTTACACCTAGGGTTGCCACTCTTGTGATGGTAATTCTATCGATCGACACTCTTAAAGGAGTAAGAAACAGAGACAAAATTCTCTTGGCACAATTAACAGTTTATTAATTATTTGCAAATAAGAGAGACGCGTCAAACGCCTACCAACATAATCGTCCGAGGAGTCTCTGACTCCACACACGCACAATCCGTATTTATTACAGTGAAAAGGGGTGTGGTAAGTTGTTGCCCATCTGTCTTGTGTCACAAAGGCTTTACCTTTTGTCCCCCCACCTTATCCTTCCTGCCATAATGTTTACTGTAGTGTTTAACCTAAAGGGGACAACTGACCTTACTCCCCCCAAGGACCACATTCCTGAGGAACAAAAGACTGACACCCTTATTTATCTAGGCCGGAGGACATGGCCCAAATACCTAATAATCCTCTGATATTATACAGAGATGTGTGTCACTATCAAAGTAAAGATCTACATACCCGCCAATGGAAAGACAGACATTTCTCAAATGCTCCTTAGTTAAAAAGTTCCATAACACTCGTCCTGTATAATACGGGATTGTCCCGTATTGAAAAATAAAATGCACTGTCCTTCAGGGGCGTAGGTTTGAATTTAAATGTGAGGGGGACAAAAACCGGCATAGCGTGGTGACACAGGGCCAGGGTGCAAGCTATCCTTACATGGACCCCTCTGGGATGAAAAATTGCGAAGGAGTATATACGCATGGAAAGCCAATCTCGAAGTGGATTTAATAGTTCCGTAGCTCTAGGGCATGGCATCTGTCCCTGATTTGAGATTAAGAAAGGAATTAGTCAGGGTAGCAGCTGCTTTCCACTTTTATTCATAATGGTAGCAGAAATGTTGTCCATTTTGATCCAGAATAGTTGCATTGAAGGATTAGTTGTAAGTGACAGACAAATTAAGTCAATTGGCTGATGACACAACTTTATTATATTATTATATATAAAAAATGAAAATCTAATTCCCTTAGCCTTAGAAAATATTGACCAGTTTTCAAGAGCTTCGGGCTTACAATTGAATTTAGATAAATGTGAAATGTTAACATTACATGATTATCCCCTGCAACCTCTGTTTAACATAAAGTTCAAGTCACAGGTTAAATACTTGGGGATTGTTATTAAAGTTGTCTTTAATGTTATTAAGGCCACTTCAGGCAAAATAAATATATGGAACAATATAGACAAATGTAAATTAATCTTAAATAGGGGGCTGCAGAGAGATATCACATTTTTATTTTCCAAAATGGACAGCTTATCCAGACTTATTTACCAGGCCTTCTCTTTACCCATCTCTAAAAATATGATCAAAGCCATAAACAGGGTCAATTTTTATTTCATATGGAGAAACAAATGTCAGTACATAAAGAAAATTGACATGGTTAAAAACTATGAAGATGGAGTTGCGAATGCATAGATGGTTGAAAGCTATACCAGTGTCTCGAAATCAATGGTGAGAGAAGACATTAGGTACTTTCTCCTGGTCGGCTCTGCATAGAAGTAATTGATTTTGGTGACTATTAGTGTACCAACAAAGTTATTAGAAATATTCTATTAAAGGAATATTATCCTAATCCAGTGAGAAGAAAATATATGTTAAAAGAATTTGGTGATGGAGAAGTTAAGAAAATAAGGAAAAGTCATATCTCATTTCCTCTCCTTCTGAAGGTAAAAGAGGTCAACTTTAACATTTTAAATGAAATCTACCCCACAAGCGAATTCTTAAGACTGAGATTAAATTTTGATACGAATAACTGTGTTTTTGTGAAAAGGACATTCTTTCTGTGTGAGTCGGTGCAATCTTTCTGGAGAGATCTGCAGAGCTGGTTACAGACCAGGGAAATGGAGATGCCACCTCTGACAGTGAAGAATATAAAGTTTGGTGTTTTTCTTGAAGATAATAAGGTAGATTTTTTTTCTCAACAATTTGGTGCTTTTGGGAAAACATTTTGTGATAGAAATTTGAAATTGAGAAGCAATATATGTTGTTTTGATGTTATTATAATTTTATATTACATTGGCAGTTATGAGTTAATATTCATTTCTATGGTGGTTTCATTTAGTATGCTTTGACCTAGGTAAATAAGTAATTAACAGACCATAGGGTCCTCTGTTTATCTGTTGAAGAGATTTTAGCTTGACCAGGGAATGACCTGGCATCTTTTCTTTGTTCAATGTGTAATTTGAGTAGGGGGCGTGGCCAGTGAAGAAGCTACAAAGAAGCCTGTCGTACCTAGATTCTTTAATTACTCGGAGTGCGGTCATACCAGGTGGCCGTGTATCGATGATCCCATGCGCATGTAAAAAAATATATCCTAAAGCCTGATTCGAATTATGCAATTGCCTACCTTACTGCCACTGCAACGTTCTAAAGAGGTTGAGCTTTTCTTACAGTAAGAGTTTTTGCAGTTTTCAAAAAGTTGGGGGGACATGTCCCTAACAGAATCAATACGGGATGCAATTTGTCCCATATTTTTGTGCACATCCTACTCTAATGCATGCATTATATTTTCACAAGTTTGGATTCACATGAGAAATAAAAAACCAAAAGAGTTTCATGAAACATAGTAGTAAGTAGTAGTAATTCAGAAGGACAGGCAACGTCATCATTGCCCTGGTTACGGAGACTCAAGCGTGGTAACATTTAGAATAGCGTTTCACCCAGATACACATGTTGCCAGTCCCGTAGGCAGAAGACCCGCCCCACTGCACGCGCGAGCTGTGTGTATCTGTGAGAGATATTTAGCCAATAGCCCACTTGGTGGAAAGTCAAGTCACTATTATTTATTTAGCACATAAAAAAAAAACAGGAGTTGACCCAAAATGCTTTACAGTCGATGCAGATGGATTAACATCTGCCTCAATACAGGTAGGCTATTCGTGCAGGCGCTAGAATCAACGTGTTGGACGGCGCTTTGAATTCCAATGGGCGGGCACGTTTATCCTACAAATCAACATAGAATAGTAACTTCAGCACAAGGGTCGAAAAGCGAATATTTTTTGGAACAGAAGCATTCAATTTGCAGTGGTCTCTTAATTTTAACCCTTCTGTTCCTCACTCAAAACTTTCCTTTTCAACTTTTTTGGTAAAGTAAAGAAAAAGATGCAATGGTCTTAGTTTCTCTTCCGGAGCTGTACAAACAGATCTCTAATAGTCACAGGTGCAGATCATCATCTACAATCAATAAAAGGAGGAGACATGCATACATGATTACACAAGTCATTGACGTCACCTATACATACACACATATAAATACTCAGAATAACGGAACTTGGTGGAATTATGGAATTATGCATATAACTAAGTTGAGGAAACATGGAACGTAATACTGGCCAGTAGAATAACACTAACATTCATACATCCATGCTCACATAATTACTCCATCCTTAAAGAGACCAAGAAGGTATGCTATGAAGGCCTACCTTCACATGTTGACTAGAAAATTGTCTTCCGGTAAAAAAAAAAACAGATACATTTTATATTACATAATGCCTGGTCTGTTAAAGTTACATTTTACGATGTAGAAATTGTCCAAAAAAATCTCCTCAAATAAAGAGTGAATATCATTAATTTCCATGAAAATGATGGTGGGCTTGTTGAAAGGATATATTTAACAGCAAAACACAGTTGTTTTCCAGTGTATTAAAATGTTGAACTTGAGAGGATTTATTACTAACTGGGGGAAGTAGCAATAGGAATCTAATTAGATTGCGCATCAATTTGGAATCGAATCCTAACCCCTAAAAGTGACATTGAATCAAATCAGGAGGTCCCTTAAGATTCTCACCCCTTCTGTATATACTATAGCTCACTAATCAGATGCTAAAAGGAACAATGTCATCCAAATCTCTGTCCCTGTCCTATATGTATATTTCTACAATTTCATGGGCTCTGGTAGTAAAATAATAAGCATAAATAATAAACAAAGGTGCATATTTCACTACTGTTCTGTAGTGAAACCTAGTTGACATTTGTCTCACATTTATTAGCGTATGTTTTTGTGTGTTTGCATGAATGCGTGTGTCTCTAGCTTGCTTGTGTGTGTTTGCTTGTTTGCTTGTGTGCAGGTCTCTAGGGTTATTTTAATTGCCTCTCTGTTTAAAGGTCATGACTGCATGGTAAATGGCATTGTCTGCCGTACCTAATTACACTACCCTTGACAAGAGCCTTGTGTGCCCTGGTCAAAAGAGGACTCCAAAGGGAATAGTGTGCCATTTAGGACACACAGTATGATTCACCTTCTCCTTAAGTCTAACCTCCTCTTTCCACAAAAACACACAAACAGATGAATGCATGCACACAGGGAAACACACCAATACTCATTCAATCATAACTGCCTGCAATAATGTTAGTAATTTGGACGCTGTATAATTTCCCCACATCTGCATTTTTATAATAACAATTATATATTTTACGTATATTGCCTTTGTAAACTGCTTATTATTAAACTGCTTATTATCCAGAAATACAACTCTAAGTGGATAAAAAATATTATTGTTTTTTGCTAACACAATTTCTGAGGGAACCAAATACTATTTTGAAGGAACTAAATACTTTTTAACTGCTTACACAATTTTTATGAATGTAAACATTTTCTCATAACAATAAAAATCCTTCTCAAAACAAACCTTGTCCAGGGGCTTTCAGTTTTCGCTCATCATGTGAGGCTGCGAAGTTCTGAGCTCTTCCAAAAACTTGAATATATAAAGTAATTTTAGAGGTTTATATGCTTAATTTTGTATTTATTTGTATAGCATTGTGATACATTTGTTGAATAATATGGGCGGAAAGATACAGTTTATACGCAGTACGCTTGTCCCTTAATCATGGCTAGGGAAAGTTGATAGACTTTCCCTAGCCTCTGTGGAGAAGATTATGATGGCGATTGTAACGTTGAGTATGAAAATCGACACTCAAACAGCCGTTGTCCGTCAAATAAATATTGCAAAATACAAAGCGTATTGATGATCTAGAACATTCTGCTACAGAATGGAGCTCGTCAGTCATGGTCCTGGAAGCTACAGTGTCTACAAGCAGAGGTAATCAAGCTGAAGGAAAAATGCTTGGATTTGGAAGGGCGAAGCCATCCTCAGAATATCCGACTAGTTGGCATAGAAGAAGGTAATGACCGCTACAGTTCTGTTCTGATGTGCTGAAGGAAATATTGGATCTTGGGGATTCTCAACATTTAGACCGCGGACATCGAACATTAGCACCCAAACCAAGAGAGGGAGAGAGGCCCCAGCCGTTTGTAATTTGAGTGCACCATGGAGACGTTAAGGAACACATTCTCCAACTTTTGAATCAGAAGGAGCAACTATATTACAATGGCACACGCATATACATATTTCCTGAATTTACACCAGAGTTTGCCAGGAGGCAAGCAGTTTTTACCGACATGAAGTGGCTGCTTAAAGAAAAATGATTTGGGGACCCCGAGCTGGCCATGTCTTGTGTGAAAGAGAACATTCCATCAGCTCAGTAACCATGTTCAGGGGACTCCTACGAATAACCAGGGTTGGGTAGGTTACTTTTTAAATGTAATCAGTTACAGTTACAAGTTACCTGTCCACATTTGTAATCATTAACGTAACTTTTTGATTCCTCAAACTCAATAACGTAATCTGATTACTTTTAATTACTTTTAGATTACTTTCATATTAAGAGGCTTTGGAAAACAAATAGGAATAGCCTATAACCAACTGAACACCTTTTGCGGGATCAATAAATGTTAGAGTTTACATACAGTGGGGCAAAAAAGTATTTAGTCAGCCACCAATTGTGCAAGTTCTCCCACTTAAAAAGATGAGAGGCCTGTAATTTTCACACACACACATACACACTTAAACTCACTGGAGCTTTGAAATCAGCATCAGCAGCTTAAAGACCCAGAGTAGAGTATACTGATGATGTCTTCTCACCATGAGGCTGAAATAATACCCTCAAATTTGGAAAATTATGGTCAAACCCTTTTTGTGTGCGAGCTGCTTAAAAAAACCAACAACTAGAATTTCAGCCTGTTTGGGTGGGCGGGTCTTTTTGCCAACAATTTCATTACAGAAGACCAATGACTCTAGGTAATGGAGTGGGGTTTAGACCAATATCGTCTTCGTTTTCCAATACTCACAGAACACCGGGTTAAGCCTTTGTACACTTTTGATTAAACCCAATATTCCAGAGTTTCAGGGACTAAGTGTCCAGGCTATGATTCTACAACACAAAGATGACCAAATTAGTCTGGGAGATATCTGGTACCAGGAATAGGACCTTTCTGATAAATGCAGAGCTATTTGGTCCATAGATGTATTAGTAATGAGAAGGGCCACCATTCTCGCCCTTGCAGAGAAGTTAGCGTGATACTCTTGGCCTACCCATAATGCATTTGAATTCTACCAGGTATCCCGTTATAGGAGTCATTACAGCCAGTCTACAAAACAAATTATTCAACTGATTCAATCAATCATTCTGGTGTCTGTTAATCTAAGCAGAAGCTCTGCGTATGTTTTGAGAAAAGACAATCCAGAAAATCACATTGTAGGATTTTTTATGAATTCATTGGTAAATTCCTCGGTAAAATAAGTATTTGGTCACCTACAAACAAGCAAGATTTCTGGCTCTCGCAGACCTGTAACTTTTTCTTTAAGAGGCTCCTCTGTCCTCCACTCGTTACCTGTATTAATGGCACCTGTCCACAACCTCAAACAGTCACACTACAAACTCCACTATGGCCAAGACCAAAGAGCTGTCAAAGGACACCAGAAACAAAATTGTAGACCTACATCAGGCTGGGAAGACTAAATCTGCAATAGGTAAGCAGCTTGGTGTGAAGAAATCAACTCTGGGAGCATTTATAAGAAAATGGAAGACATACAAGACCACTGATAATCTCCCTCGATCCAGGGCTCCACGCAAGATCTCACTTTGTGGGGTCAAAATGATCACAAGAACAAAAAAGCAAAAATCCCAGAACCACACAGGAGGACCTAGTGAATGACCTGCAGAGAGCTGGGATCAAAGTAATAAAGGCTATCAGTAACACACTACGCCGCCTGGGACTCAAATCCTGCAGTGCCAGACGTGTCCCCCTGCTTAAGCCAGTACATGTCCAGGCCCGTCTGAGGTTTGCTAGAGAGCATTTGGATGGTCTAGAAAAGCATTGGGAGAATGTCATATGGTCAGATGAAATCAAAATATAACTTTTTGGTAAAAACTCAACTTGTCGTGTTTGGAGGAGAAAGAATGCTGAGTTGCATCCAAAGAACACCATACCTACTGTGAAGCATGGGGGTGGAAACATCATGCTTTGGGGCTGTTTTTCTGCAAAGGGACGAGGACAACTGATCCGTGTAAAGGAAAGAATTAATGGGGCCATGTATTGTGAGATTTCGAGTGAAAAACTCATTCCATCAGCAAGGGCATTGAAGATGAACGTGGCTGGGTCTTTCAGCATGACAATGATCCCAAACACACCGCCCGGGCAACGAAGGAGTGGCTTCGTAAGAAGCATTTCATGGTCCTGGAGTGGCCTAGCCAGTCACAAGATCTCAACCCCATAGAAAATCTTTGGAGGGAGTTGAAAGTCTGTGTTGCCCAGCGACAGCCCCAAAACATCACTGCTCTAGAGGAGATCTGCATGGAGGAATAGGCCAAAATACCAGCAACAGTGTGTGAAAACCTTGTGAAGACTTACAGAAAACGTTTGACCTCTGTCATTGCCAACAAAGGGTATATAACAGTATCTTTCAGAATCTGGGTTTTTATCTAAACATAACCCAAAATCTAATAATGCTTAAGCCTGTTCTGTTATTTGTGTTTTATTCATATTCTTAATTGCTTCAAAACATTGTTGAAAAGTAAATGGCATTTACTCAAAAAGGGTATTGACAATTTTGTATATAAAATTAAGATATCCGTAGATTTTTGCGCATAAACTAAATCTGCAGTGGGCTGATTTGCTCTACAACCAACATTGTCAAAATCTTGCTGAAACCCCCAGCACACGAATGCACATTTGCAAGCGTGAACACCTGTGTACAAATAAGATTTGCCCGCGCGAACATAACCTGTGGTTATTATGGCCATTAGCAATGGATTTTCAAAATGCAAATGAAAGAAATAAACTGATTATAAACCTGCAATCTTAGCTTAAAGTAAATGACGTCAGCAGCCAATGATAACCAATGAACACAAGCGATGCAAAGCAAGCAGAATCACATGGCCTACCTGTATGGACAGAGTTAATGTGGCCATGTCGAATGTGAGTGCTTCCCAACACACCTTTTCTCCTCAAATGTCATAGTAAATTCCATATAATGTTTTATCTTGAAGGCAGCGCTATGTTACAGCTATCTAACAAATAGTTGCCTAATCTATTAAACAATTCCAGTTGAAGTACTTCGGTGCATCTCGTCCTGGCTGTGTTGTTAATGCATTTGACAAATAAACCTTGAAACTTGAAAAAGATATAAAACCAGGTAGGCCTATTACCTATAATTTTTCTGAGAATTATGCATTGAGTAGATAACTAAATAACATTTTATATGACTCAACTAATAATATCTAAGATAATTTCTCTCAAATCTGTCTAAATCTGTGTTAGTGATCCATCCACCTCACAGGTGTGGCATATCAAGATGCTGATTAGACAGCATGATTATTGCACAGGTGTGCTTTGGGCTGGCCACAATAAAAGGCCACTCTAAAATGTGCAGTTCCATCACACAGCACAATGCCACAGATGTCGCAAGGAGTTGCGGGTTGGGGTTTTTTGGGTTAAATGTATAATGTACCGCGGCCACACAAAAAAAAAAAAGGTACCTCATACTGCTCCTTTCTCAAATGCCAGAACATTATTTGACAAAGGTAGTTCCTTTCTAAGAAATAATGTACCTGTGAAAGAGGCAGAGTTGAAGCTGGCTGCCCACGTTGCTTGTCACTCAAGCACTTCAACTGTTGACCACTTAGGAAGTGTTGTGGAAAAAAGGCATTAGTTTGCATTGAACTGCACAGCACTAATTAATTCTGTGATTGGACCAGTAGTACATGAAGACCTCCTGGAGGATGTAGGAAATGGACCATACTCTCTTATTGTTGATGAGAGCACTGATATCACAACCAAAAAACAACTGTGTATAATCATCAGATATTACAGCAAAAAGCTCTCACGAATTATAAGCACTTTTGCTGGAATGCTCAATATAGTAGCTGGTGATTTGCAGCCCATAGCAAATGCTTTATTCAAATTCCTAGATAACATAATTCAGTGCTACAGAAATTCCGTGACCGCAATCCTCATATTCTCTATATAAAGTGTGTGTGCCATTCTCTTCAGCTCTGTGCATCAAAAGCCGTCAGTGTCCTCCCCAGAAATGTTGAGTATATGGTTTCTCAGACCTACAGTTGGTTTTCAAATGCCACCCAGCGTCTCCAAAAATATTCTGAACTGTACAAAACCATAAATGTAGGTAAAAGCCCTCTGAAGATTCTGCAACTGTCTGAAACTAGGTGGCTTGCTATTAGTGAATGCATCAACCGGATCCTTTCACAGTATGTGGAGCTTAAGTTGCATTTTCAGTTGACAAAAGACAGTGAGAGGAGCTATGCTGTGGAACTGCTGTACCAAATATATTGTGACAATATTAACCTGATATACCTGAAATTCCTCCAACCAATTGTGTCAGAGTTAAACAGACTTAATAAAATCTTTCAACTTGACAGACCTGATCCTGCAAAATATCTAACGGAACTTCTAACATTTTACCAGTCCCTGCTTGAGCGCATAGGTTTACCGAAGACATTCCAGAGCTGGCAAGACATCATGGAGTTTAACTTTTCGGATGAGTTATCTAAGGAAATTAGGAAGAGACTTCCAGATAACATCAAACAGTTAGAGGCTCTCAAATTCCTGTCACCGAGTCATGTTCTGTCGTCAAGTAAGCCAAGGATTGATGATATTCCCTTTTTCCACCTCTTCAAGGGAGATGTAGGAAAAGCAGAGCAACAGTGGAGAGTAATTCACACTCTGGAATGGAACAATGCAGAAGATGGCAAAACAGAGGACTTCTGGGTAGAAGTTTCTGCATACACATATACTGCAGGTGATAGAAACTTTGAAGATCTTGGTAATTTTGCATTGAATCTTCTTGCTCTACCATACAGCAATGCAACAGTTGAGCGTTCATTTTCCCAAATGTCACTGATAAAGAACAAGCTACGAAACAGGCTAGAGCAGAATTCTTTGCGAAATATAATGAGGATTCGAGCTTACATGTGAAGAAGAAACATAAGCTGCCATGAATTTAAACCATCACCACGGATGCTTTCTCTCTTTTGATAGAAAATGGGCATGAGAAACTTAACACAACACATATGTGCTGACTAACTCTGAAAGAAGGACCATCAATAAGACGTGTTGCCTGTTACTGATGGGCCCCACACATCCTGTCTATTCATTCTGTCCATACCTCCTGCTAGGAGTTGCCCATGTGACTGACATAGGCTATATGGATAGGTCCATTGACCATAGGTTGGAACATACCACACAAGGGTCTGTTGTAGGATAAACCTTTCTTATTGGAGGGTATTGGAATGTGTAATGGTTGGTTATGACCACTGGCCACCTCCTGTGTATCCTTGCATAAAAGAATGTGTTTCCTCTGTAATTATGGAAGAGATAGAAATGAGAAATGGTAGGTCAACATCATAGATTCATGCTGAATAAAGGCTCTCCCCTGACTTCTGGTTGCATTTATTTTGTTCATGAATCTAACAGCATGGTGCCGTGAGCCGGATAGATGGATTTGCACTCTGAATGGTGAGTCAAACCACAGCATGAGTATCCAGATTATCACATCTGGAACAAGAAGACCTAGAAATATCGCTTTTTTAGGAAATGGAAACCTGTGGTGAAGACATGTAAGACTTACGTTGACACTGAAATATTTGTACTTAGTCTTAGTCCAGAGACTCCACAGAAGAAAATAAATCTTCATTAAGTCATCTAGAAGTCCTTGCTAAATCTTCCTTGTTGTGATGGGAAGTACTTACTAGATTGAGTAGTAAGTGACACATGTGTAAAGTCCACTCTTTAGTGCAAAGCTTCTGTATTCATCTAGAAGTCCTTGTTATTTGGATAACAGGTTGACGCATATGTAGTAATAATTTAAATCTTGTACAAGTAAGGGGAAGAAAAAGACATCTTTAAACAACGTGGTAAATACAGGGACTGCAACCCTCCCGTTGTAATTTAGAAAATGGCTAAATCATTAGCCTATGAGATCAAAAAGAGTTTGAAAATAGATGACTGTCACCAAGAGATAATCAAAAAATATGCCATTGTTCCAGAAGAAGATTTTTGGATATACAGAAAATATGGGAAGAAATTCAAAGAATGCCTGATGAATTACAAAAAACACATTGGTCGTTGATTTTGTTATCAGAAATTGAAAAATGGAATGATAAATTCCTCAAAGATAGAATGAGAAAGAATGTGTTCGGGCATCGGCTGAACAAATGGCTGAACTGGATAAGTTGGAAAAAGGAACAACATCTAAAGACACTCAAAGCCCATTGAAAAAGAAATCATTGGACATTGGCAGGGTGAGTGTCCCAAGAAGAAGAAGATCCAAAGGAAAAAGACCGGATGCACATGAGACATTCTGCCCACATTCCGATCAGCAGCAAGGAAAGATCTCCCATGTATGGAATTCATTTCCTGGTGATACCGGGAACTGATATGAGCTTATAATCATTGATTAAGAGTTTTAAATGTGTTTCCAAAAATGTATCAAACCTAAATATTGAGTAGAGCTGGAACTTATCAAGGAAATCTGATCATTTCCCTTGATAATGACTATGCTTATTCAAGTGAATATTAATTTGAAGGCACTTAGATGGTATATAGCATGTTTTAAAAAGCATTTGAAATAGCCTGTTTTGTTCTGTCATGCTTGAACATGTTTTAATAGGTATTCAAGGAATAGCCTGTTTTGTTGTGCTTTGTCATGTTCACTATGTAAATTTAAATCAAACGTATTTATTGCATTGATGATAATGTTTAAAACTGTAAGGCCTCAAGGAGGGTCTCACTACAGGCTTTAACACGTGGGTACATCTAACCCTAGTGAAAAATTAGAAATTGGTACAATGATGATTTTGTAATCTGGTAAAATAGTCTCAGGGTTTTCTAACAAAAGGTTAAAATATTGTGTTTTCTCTCTCCTTATATATTATATCACTGATAGGATGAAGAATCCACATGGTGATAATCTTTAACGTTAAGAAGACACGCTGTTTCCCATGAGGACTGAATATGAATCCAAAAAAGCCTTTACAAAGGGTTTCCACCAAGTTGGAATGTGTGTGTGTTCTCTCTCACTGCCTTTTCACAGGACAACTGGTGAGAGGGAAACAATACACAGGGTAATAATTTTTTGAAGTAGACAAATGGCTTTCCATGTGCACTGAATTTGATTTTTAATATATGTTATACATTGGTTTTAGACAAAAGATTTGGATTAAAGTCTCAAATTATGACAAAAAGGGTGAAAACTGCCAAAAGTGAGTTCATCCCCTACAATAAAATTTCATATTTTATTTTGAATTGGCTTTGGTTAATTAGGAGCATTTTTATTTGTGTGTTTTTTGTGTTTCTCTTATAACTAAGATGACATTTGCGTTTTATAGAACTAAAAAGTTAGATACTAAAAAGTTGACTGACTGAAATTGTTTCACCCTGGGTTCAGAGAGCAGCACAGGGGGGAGGAGTGCTTGAGCCAATCCCCCCACACACCCCACACCCTGGGAGAGTAACATAGGCTTACTTGGGTGGTCATGTCTGTTTTTGGTTTGGTCATAATTTTCACCAATGTTTTGGAATGTCCACCAGAATGTTAAGTTATTGTATAGATATGATAAGCATATTTTTTACAAACTGCAAAAAAAACTAGAGATGAGTAGGACAGTAAATCTGAACCTTCACTTAACAAAGGATATCGGCTAAGTTGAAAGAATAACACACTCACCTAAAGGATTATTAGGAACACCATACTAATACTGTGTTGGACCCCCTTTGGCCTTCAGAACTGCCTTAATTCTACGTGGCATTGATTCAACAAGGTGCTGAAAGCATTCTTTAGAAATGTTGGCCCATATTGATAGGATAGCATCTTGCAGTTGATGGAGATTTGTGGGATGCACATCCAGGGCACAAAGTTCCCATTCCACCACATCCCAAAGATGCTCTATTGGGTTGAGATCAGGTGACTGTGAGGGCCATTTCAGTACAGTGAACTCATTGTCATGTTCAAGAAACCAATTTGAAATGATTAAAGCTTTGTGACATGGTGCATTATCCTGCTGGAAGTAGCCATCAAAGGATGGGTACATGGTGGTCATAAAGGGATGGACATGGTCAGAAACAATGCTCAGGTAGGCCGTGGCATTTAAACGACGCCCAATTGGCACTAAGGGGCCTAAAGTGTGCCAAGAAAACATCCCCCACACCATTACACCACCACCACCAGCCTGCACAGTGGTAACAAGGCATGATGGATCCATGTTCTCATTCAGTTTACACCAAATTCTGACTCTACCATCTGAATGTCTCAACAGAAATCGAGACTCATCAGACCAGGCAACATTCTTCCAGTCTTCAACTGTCCAATTTTGGTGAGCTTGTGCAAATTATAGCCTCTTTTTCCTATTTGTAGTGGAGATGAGTGGTACCTGGTGGGGTCTTGTGATGGCAATTTCTAAAATCCAAATAGTTCTATGAAAATGGTAGGTAAGACAGGAGAAATCCATTGTGCAATAGGTTTTAATTTACTTGCAAGGAGAAAGTATGCAGGTTACAAGGTAACAGTGAATAGTCTCTAAATAAAAACATCATTTCGACAGTATTTATTACACAGGAAAAGGGGTGTGGTAAGATGCTGCCATCTGTCTCATGTCAATCAAACACCTTTCCCTTTGTTCTATCACACAAGTCAAATGCTATCTTCTCCCACCTTATCCTTCCTGCCATAATGTTTACTGTAGTGTTTACCCAAAGGGGCCAACTGACCTTACTCCCCCTGTTGTATATCTTCTCCTATCCTGTCCTAAAACCCTTTGATCTGCATCTGGACAGACAATAGATGCCCCCTATGCAAATACCAGATCCCACACATTCCTCTACCTATCTTAACAGTGGGACTCAGTCCTTTACTCAGTGAGAATACATTGTATAAATAAATTTCCACAACAGCCTTCTGCTGTTGTAGCCCATCCGCCTCAAGGTTGTGCGTGTTGTGGCTTCACAAATGCTTTGCTGCATACCTCGGTTGTAACGAGTGGTTATTTCAATCAAAGTTGCTCTTCTATCAGCTTGAATCAGTTGGCCCATTCTCCTCTGACCTCTAGCATCAACAAGTCATTTTCGCCTACAGGACTGCCGCATACTGGATGTTTTTCCCTTTTCACACCCTAGAAATGGTTGTGCGTGAAAATCCCAGTAACTGAGCAGATTGTGAAATACTTGTTGGTGCCAGACCGGCCTGTCTGGCACCAACAACCATGCCACGCTCAAAACTGCTTAAATCACCTTTCTTTCCCATTCTGACATTCAGTTTGGAGTTCAGGAGATTGTCTTGACCAGGACCCTAAATGCATTGAAGCAACCGCCATGTGATTGGTTGATTAGATAATTGCATTAATGAGAAATTGAACAGGTGTTCCTAATAATCCTTTAGGTGAGTGTATGTTGCTACAGACTGAGGACCATGTACGGATTTTTAATATGTGGAAACCTAAATTTCATATACATTTTAAATAATCAATTTGGCCTTTATTTATGGCTTGCCCATGAGTGGGTGAAGCCAAGGGCTCCAGGAAGGGGCCAGAACTCTAGAATGACCCCAAACAACCTCTCCCATTTAATCAGGGTAGCCTATCACTGAGGGTTAAAGTTGAGTGTTCAGACTGGTCTCAACTGTGGTAATTTCTTCAACATAAGCGTATTCAGTTTTGGGATAATAAAACATTAGGATTCCACCATCCACCACGCCTCAATCACCCTCATCGGCAACTCCGCCCACTCGTTCCCCCATCACCGGAATTCTAATCATCCCCACCTGGATCCCATCACCAGCTCACCCTTGATAAACCCCCCCCACCTTTCAGTCATCGTCTGGTCTCGTCTCTACATAGACTCTCAGACTCACCTCTTACCTTCCTAACGCTTACTGAGATTTCCCGTTCTAATATAGCCTGTCTCCTGATCTTCTTCAACCTAGTTACCGTGTGCTTCTGTTCACCATCCGCTTCCTTTGCAGGAGAGGCTTTGATCATCAACAAGCTAAGTAATTTACAACTGTCATCGTTCTGTCTACTCACCATTATCTCTGGTTCCTGATCCATTCTGCAAATAAAAACATTTAACCTCATTTACCTGGCTGATTCCCGTTTCAAACGTGACAGAAGACCAGACCGAAGATGCAGAATCCTTCGGATTCCGGTGATAACCAACCGACAGTAATTCCACCTACCGCATCTTCGCCTTCACTTCCACAATCGTCCACTGCTTTGTTCTCTCTGCATGTCCCATGGCCCGACCAGCGACATACACCGGTGAGGCGGAGGATTGCAGTGGGTTCCTCCTTCAGGTATCGCTCTATTTCTCCATGCAATCTCATTCGTTCTCCACCAACTCAGCCCGTGTGGCGTTCATCATTTCCCTATTGTCAGGGAGAGCGCTTCAATGGGCGCAAGCACTATGGAACCCTAACTCTGAGGTTGTTAAGACTCTCTCAGGTTTCCTTTCCCACTTCAAAGAGGTTTTCGGCCAAGCAGCTTCAGATCTCTCCGTCCATGACCGACTTTTCAATCTCAAACAAGGAAAATCGTCTGTGAGCGACTATGCTCTCCAGTTCCGTACTCTGGCGGCATCTAGTGGATGGAACGAGACGGCCCTGATTACAGCATTTCGTCATGGGTTAAATAACATTCGTCAACTGCTGGTGGTTTATGATGACAACATGGGTATTGAAAACCTAATACAAAAGACCATCAGAGTGTCTCAACGATTGTCTGCTTGCGATGTTCTCGAGCCCACTGCAAGTCTTCCGCACCCTGTTCCGTCTACTTCTCCTCCAGCACCAGAACCCATGGACATTGGCTCCTCCCACTTACCTTCATCAAAACGTCAAAGACACACCACTCATCATCTGTGCCTCTGATAAACATCTCATCAGTTCCTGTCCCGTTCGACCTCCTCGCCCAGCGGTAAGTTCCATTCAACTCTCACCTAAGATTGAAAGGTTAAACCGTACCACTGTGCATCTCCTGACATCACGTGTTTCTGTTCCAGCACAAGCCCTCATCGACTCTTGTTAAACGGGGAATTTCATCTCCACACAACTCCTACAAAAACTGAATATCCGAAAACGCCGCAGCCATCAAGTACACCAGATCCATACCATTCAAGGCAAACCGCTGGGCAGAGGTCATATACGGTATTACACTCCCACGTTAACGCTTCGCATCGGATGTCTCCACTCTGAACAGATATCCTTCATGGTGCTGGAGGAGTCCACCGCGGACCTCATCCTGGGACGCCCATGGCTTGTATAACACCAACCAACTCTCCGCTGGAAATCCGGTGAGATCCTTCGGTTGGAAGACGACTGTCATCTGTCTTGCCTCTCTTCTATCAAGAAAGTGACATTGTCCATGTCTGCACCCTCACAACCCAATACCAAGGTTCCTGTCTGTTCCACCTCCGTCGAGAGCCCAGAAGTTCAACAACAAGCTGAGATTCCAGTGAAGTACCGGGCGTACCAGGATGTTTTTTGTAAGAAGCTGGCGACCAAGCTACCACCTCATCAGCCATGGGACTGCGCTATCGACTTGCTACCTGGAGCGACTCTACCCAAAGGACGTGTCTATCCCCTGTCTATCCCGGAGCAAAGGGCCATGGAGGAGTATGTGGAGGAAGCCCTGCAACAACAGTTCATTCGACCTTCTACCTCCCCTGCCGCTTCGAGTTTCTTCTTTGTGGGTAAAAGGACGGGGGCTTGAGGCTGTGCATCGACTACAGAAAACGCAACTCTCAGACAGTCAAGTTTAGCTATCCCCTTCCTCTGGTCCCAGCAGCCCTGGAACAGTTGCGTGGAGCCCGTATCTTTTCCAAACTGGACCTCAGAAGTGCCTACAACCTCATTCGGATCCGACATGGTGATGAGTGGAAGACGGCGTTCTTCACCCCCTCTGGTCATTATGAATATCTGGTTATGCCCTTTGGGCTTTTCAACGCTCCCGCCGTCTTCCAGGGGTACATGAACGAGATCTTCAGAGAGTACCTCAACCGCTTTGTCATAGTATACATCGACGATATCCTCGTCTACTCTTCAACTCTCTCGGAACACCAACACGTCATCAAAGTTCTCCAAACACTCAGAGACCACCAACTGTATCTCAAATTCACCAATTTCTATCGCAGGTTCATCAAGAACTATAGTTCCGTCTGTGCACCCCTCACATCTGCTCTAAAAGGCCGGCCCAAGTCTCTGTCCTTATCACCTGATGCTATCCGTGCGTTCCATCTCCTCAAAGAAGCCTTCACGACCGCTCCAATCCTCGCTCATCCCAATCCTGAACTTCCATTTGTTGTCGAGGTGGACGCATCCTCCACGGGGGTTGGAGCGGTCCTATCTCAGTGGCAGGGTGAGCCCACCAGACTTCTTCCATGTGCCTTCTACTCTAAAAAACTAACCCCGGCGGAGCGAAACTACGACATCGGCAACCGGGAGCTGCTCGCCATCAAAATGGCCCTGGAAGAATGGAGGCACTGGCTGGAGGAAGCAAATAACCAGTTCGAAGTTATCACGGATCACTGCAACTTGGAGTACCTCAGAGAAGCTAAGAGGTTGAATCCTCGTCAGGCCCGCTGGGCTCCTTTCTTCACACGATTTGACTTCCTGGTCACCTACCGACCTGGAAGCAAGAACTGCAGAGCAGATGCTCTTTCTCGTCTCTATCATTCTTCTATGGATGACAATCCTTCGGAACCCATTCTCCCCCCAGCCGTCATCCTAAGCCCCATCATCTTGGATATCGATGAGCAGATCACCCAGGAGAACCAACGCCATCCAGCTCCGCCGGGAAGTCCAGAAGGGCTCATCTTCGTACCTCAACACCTACGTACCGCCCTTCTGGACTCAGCTCACACAGCTCCGGGCTCCGGACACCCAGGTAGCAAGCGTACCCTCTCGCTCCTCAGTCAACGGTACTGGTGGCCGTCCATCTCCGAGGATGTGTCCCGGTACATCAGAGGATGCTCCGTCTGCGCCATCACCAACACTCCCCGCAAACTCCCGGAAGGCAAACTCATGCCATTACCCATTGCCAGACGTCCATGGTCCCATATAGGGGTTGACTTCATGACCGATCTTCCTAGATCTGAGGGTCACACCTGTGTGTTAGTGGTGGTTGACCGCTTCTCTAAGGGATGTAAACTTATCCCATTACCTGGTCTACCCACAGCTCTTGAGACCGCAGAAGCCCTCTCTCATTATGTCTTCCATAACTTCGCCATCCCTGAAGACATAGTTTCAGACAGAGGTCCTCAGTTCATTTCCCGGGTATGGCATGCATTCTTCAAGCTCCTAGGAGTCACCGTCAGTCTCTCATCCGGATATCACCCACAGTGCAACGGCCAGACTGAGCGGAAGATCCAGGAGATCGGACGTTATCTTCGAACATACTGCCACCAGTACCAAGACAGCTGGATCCGATACCTGCCCTGGGCGGAAAACGCTCAGAACTCCCTCAGGCAGAACACCACCGGGCTCACCCCCTTCCAGTGTATCCTCGGGTATCAACCTCCTCTCTTCCCTTGGTCGGGTGAGCCCTCGGAGGTTCCAGATGTCGACTATTGGTTCCATCAGAGCGAGGGGGTATGGGACTCGGCTCATGTACATCTTCAGCAGGCAGTGCGAAGGCATAGGGACCAAGCGGACCATCGTCGAAGTGATCCACCGCAATACCAGCCAGGCCAGAAGGTGTGGCTTTCGACACGGGACATACGCCTCCGCCTGCCTTGCCGTAAGCTGAGTCCTCGATACATTGGACCATTCACAGTGCAGAGACAGTGGAACAACGTCACCTACAGACTCGACCTTCCACCGCACTTCCGGATTGCACCCTCTTTTCACGTATCTCTTCTCAAGCCATTTACTGCACCTGTCACTCCTCTTCCCACAGATGGACCTTCGGAGGTAGTGCCTCCTCCTCCCGTTCCTGTGGAAGAAGAGCCCATCTACCGAGTCCGCTCCATCATGGACTCCCGGCGGCGAGGTCCCCGTCTGGAATACCTGGTAGATTGGGAGGACTACGGACCAGAAGAGCGTTCCTGGGTACTCCGTGACGATATCCTCGACCCTGCGCTATTTACCCGGTTCCACACAGACCATCCTGACCGTCCAGCTCCCAGGGGTCGGGGTAGGCCTCGTCGCCGGCAGCGCCGCTCTTCTTCCCAGGCGTCAGGGGCCGCCTCGGGAGGGGGGGGTACTGTCAGGATTCCACCATCCACCACGCCTCAATCACCCTCATCGGCAACTCCACCCACTCGTTCCCCATCACCGGAATTCTAATCATCCCCACCTGGATCCCATCACCAGCTCACCCTTGATAAACCCCCCTCACCTTTCAGTCATCGTCTGGTCTCGTCTCTACATAGACTCTAAGACTCACCTCTTACCTTCCTAATGCTTACTGAGATTTCCCGTTTTAATATAGCCTGTTTCCTGATCTTCTTCAACCTAGTTACCGTGTGCTTCTGTTCAGGAGAGGCTTTGATCATCACAACTGTCATCGTTCTGTCTACTCACCATTATCTCTGGTTCCTGATCCATTCTGCAAATAAAAACATTTAACTTCATTTACCTGGCTGATTCCCGTTTCAAACGTGACAGTTGCCTTTGAAAATGTTAAATTTGGGTGCTGTAGATATGCTAATAAAATCGCCCTGGTGGTTGAAGTAGGTATACCACTGGAACATGGGCTGGAGTTTTTTCTCTTACAACTTAGTTGCACAGCTTATCCCCTAGTGGGCAAACCAATTTATTTAGGCATGTGCCAAGAAACTTCAGGGTATTCTAAATTCATGATAGCCATTTAAAGAATTTGAGAGCTGTTTAGCTCTGTAAGACAAATGTGTCACTGGGTTATATGGTTTATAATTCCTTCGCACAAGACTGTGTTGCACATTGATGTCTTTGTGTTAGTGAATGTTTGTGTTTTTAACATTTTCACTTTGTTGTTTTTGATGGATATACAGTATGCAACTCCATATCGAATGGATTCTAAATCCATCCCTGTTACCAATTCTCTATTTTTACATGTCCGTCCCAAAATGATGGCCAGTGTGGGTTCAGGGTGGCGCCTCCTGTGGCCGTATTCGCCGTGATTCTGCTTTCCCTCATGGTGTCACTTTCCATTGACTTAATGAAGTGAAAGCAGGAGGGATGTATGATATGATAACTGATTATGATTGGAAAGAGTGGAGCTTAGGGCTCAAAGCCAATCAAATTGTTACTTAAAAGGAATTACTTGAACATTTAGTTTTTTTTTCTGTTTGCATAGTTATAATGGTGTATTGGAATCTGCCGGTGCGAAGAGGATCGGGCGGCAGTCGAAGGCAGGGGCCTAGACAACCCGATCTCTGGACACGGAAACTAGCTCTAGGGACGTGGAATGTCACCTCGCTGGCGGGGAAGGAGCCTGAGTTGGTGCGTGAGGTTGAGAGGTTCCGATTAGAGGTAATCGGGATCACCTCTACACACGGCTTGGGCTCTGGAACCACACTCCTTGAGAGAGGATGGACTCTTCACCACTCTGGAGTTGCCCATGGTGAGAGGCGGCGGGCTGGTGTGGGTTTGCTCATAGCTCCCCAGCTCTGCCGCCATGTGTTGGAGTTTACCCCGGTGAACGAGAGGGTCGTTTCCCTGCGCCTACGGGTCGGGGATAGGTCTCTCACTGTTGTTTGTGCCTACGGGCCGAACGGCAGTGCAGAGTACCCGACCTTCTTGGAGTCTCTGGGAGGGGTGCTGGAAAGTGCTCCGACTGGGGACTCTATTGTTCTACTGGGGGACTTCAACGCCCACGTGGGCAACGACAGTGACACCTGGAGGGGCGTGATTGGGAGGAACGGCCCCCCGGATCTGAACCCGAGTGGTGTTCAATTATTGGACTTCTGTGCTAGTCACAGTTTGTCCATAACGAACACCATGTTCAAGCATAAGGGTGTCCATCAGTGCACGTGGCACCAGGACACCCTAGGCCGCAGGTCGATGATCGACTTTGTTGTCGTCTCATCTGACCTGCGGCCGTATGTCTTGGACACTCGGGTGAAGAGAGGGGCGGAGCTGTCAACTGATCACCACCTGGTGGTGAGTTGGATCCGATGGCGGGGGAGGAAGCTGGACAGACTCGGCAGGCCCAAGCGTACTGTAAGGGTCTGCTGGGAACGTCTGGCCGAGTCTCCTGTCAGAGAGATCTTTAACTCCCACCTCCGGCAGAGTTTCGACTGGATCCCGAGGGAGGTTGGAGATATTGAGTCCGAGTGGACCATGTTCTCCACCGCCATTGTCGAAGCGGCCGCTCGGAGCTGTGGCCGTAAGGTCTCCGGTGCCTGTCGAGGCGGCAATCCCCGAACCCGGTGGTGGACACCGGAAGTAAGGGATGCCGTCAAGCTGAAGAAGGAGTCCTATCAGGCCTGGTTGGCTTGTGGGACTCCTGAGGCAGCTGACGGGTACCGACAGGCCAAGCGGGCTGCAGCCCGGGTGGTTGTGGAGGCAAAAACTCGGGCCTGGGAGGAGTTCGGTGAGGCCATGGAGAAGGACTATCGGCTGGCCTCGAAGAGATTCTGGCAAACCATCCGGCGCCTCAGGAGAGGGAAACAGTGCCCTACCAACGCTGTTTACAGTAGAGGTGGACAGCTGTTGACCTCAACTGAGGATGTCGTCGGGCGGTGGAAGGAGTACTTCGAGGATCTCCTCAATCCCGCTGACACGTCTTCCATTGAGGAAGCAGAGGATGAGGGCTCAGAGGTGGACTCGTCCATCACCCGGGCTGAAGTCACTGAGGTGGTCAAGAAACTCCTCGGTGGCAAGGCACCGGGGGTGGATGAGATCCGCCCTGAGTACCTCAAGTCTCTGGATGTTGTGGGGCTGTCTTGGTTGACACGCCTGTGCAACATCGCGTGGCGGTCGGGGACAGTGCCTCTTGGATGGCAGACCGGGGTGGTGGTCCCTCTTTTTAAGAAGGGGGACCGGAGGGTGTGTTCCAACTATAGGGGGATCACACTTCTCAGCCTCCCCGGGAAAGTCTATGCCAGGGTTCTGGAGAGGAGAATACGGCCGATAGTAGAACCTCGGATTCAGGAGGAACAGTGTGGTTTTCGTCCGGGCCGTGGAACACTGGACCAGCTCTATACCCTCTACGGGGTGTTGGAGGGTTCATGGGAGTTTGCCCAACCAATCCACATGTGTTTTGTGGATTTGGAGAAAGCATTCGACTGTGTCCCTCGCGGCATCTTGTGGAGGGTGCTTGGGGAATATGGGGTCCTGGGTCCTTTGCTAAGGGCTGTCAGGTCCCTGTACAACCGAAGCAGGAGCTTGGTCCGCATTGCCGGCAGTAAGTCAGACTTGTTCCCAGTGCATGTTGGACTCCGGCAGGGCTGCCCTTTGTCACCGGTTCTGTTCGTAATTTTTATGGACAGAATTTCTAGGCGCAGCCAGGGGCCGGAGGGTGTCAGGTTTGGGGACCACACAATTTCGTCTCTGCTCTTTGCAGATGATGTTGTCGTGTTGGCCCCTTCTAACCAGGACCTTCAGCATGCACTGGGACGGTTTGCAGCCGAGTGTGAAGCGGTGGGGATGAAAATCAGTACCTCCAAATCTGAGGCCATGGTCCTCAGTCGGAAAAGGGTGGCTTGCCCACTTCAGGTTGGTGGAGAGTGCCTGCCTCAAGTGGAGGAGTTTAAGTATCTAGGGGTCTTGTTCACGAGTGAGGGAAGGATGGAACGGGAGATTGACAGACGGATCGGTACAGCTTCTGCAGTAATGCAGTCGATGTATCGGTCTGTCGTGGTGAAGAAAGAGCTGAGCCGCAAGGCGAAGCTCTCGATTTACCAGTCAATCTACGTTCCTACTCTCACCTATGGTCATGAGCTTTGGGTCATGACCGAAAGGACAAGATCCCGGATACAGGCGGCCGAAATGAGCTTTCTCCGCAGGGTGGCCGGGCGATCCCTTAGAGATAGGGTGAGAAGCTCGGTCACCCGGGAGGAGCTCAGAGTAGAGCCGCTGCTCCTCCACATCGAGAGGGGTCAGCTGAGGTGGCTTGGGCATCTTTTTCGGATGCCTCCGGAACGCCTTCCTGGGAAGGTGTTCCGGTCCCGTCCCACCGGGAAGAGACCCCGGGGAAGACCTAGGACACGCTGGAGGGACTATGTCTCCCGGCTGGCCTGGGAACGCCTCGGTGTCCCCCCGGAAGAGCTAGAGGAAGTGTCTGGGGAGAGGGAAGTCTGGGCATCCCTGCTTAGACTGCTGCCCCCGCGACCCGGCCCCGGATAAGCGGGAGAAGATGGATGGATGGAATCTGCTATGTTTAACATATTCTATTCTTAGGATTTGTTTTAATTGTTTATTTGGAAACAGTTTGTTTGACGTAAGGTCTAACATTTTAACGGTGGAATAGCATAGATGTAACCATTTTTGATTTGGCTAAGCAAAGTCAAGTCTGATCAGACAACGGAATCTCATTCCACTGCCAGGTGCTATTCGGGCATAAATATAGCACATTGAATGAAACATCAACCAAGCCAGTTCTGGATGGAAAAGGAAATTTGACACAGACTTTTATGGAAACTTGTCTGAATAGTGTGTACACTTCACTCTGATGATGGAACTTCTGAGATCCACAAGTTTTCAGGACTGACTATTGTCTTCATTGTTGGGAGTTGACGGAACAATACCCAGTGGATGAAAGTCAGATGGACTGTTGAACCACACTAATCGTTGTTTTGCAGTTATACTTTCAACAGATCGAGACATCACAACCCCTTTTCTGATGATACATCACGTCACTGACTGGACACAGACAACTGAGTGTGTGAGTACCAGCAACATGTTCAAGAAGGATTTCTACAACCACATGGGTCGCATGTGTTCCAAATCCTCCTGACCACTCACATGGCAGAATGATGCCAGGGTCAAATCACTTGGCTTCACATTCCATTTCCAGATGAATCTTCGACAGCAAGATGAGAGGAGAGTCCTGAAGGACTCCACATACTACAGGGCAGAGTACCACGGGCCAGTTGACTGGAAAGGTCACATGGTCCCATCCCAGTGGAAGACACTGTTGTGGTGTTTATCTTGAATTAGTGAAGTTTTGGAAACTCACTGTTCCATTATACACCTACACTGACTTGTTAGGACAACCAGGCAATTTGCTGGGTCCACATCACACTGACTGCAATAGCTGATATTGGAACTTTATATCACTGATGCAAGACAGAGAAGACTGAAGACTAGAACTATAGGACATTTGATGAGAATCTAGGGTCATTCCTAACAATCAATAGTTTTCCTAAAATAACTGGTATGTTGATCTCTTATGTATGTTCATTCCTCACAAGACCGGTAGAGGACTACATATGATCACTACCCAAATATTGGTCATTGATAGTCATAATTACAACAACTATCCTGATATGTTTAATAGTGCCATATTCCTTTTAAAAGGTAGAAACTGTCACTAGTACATTCATTGGAGCTGACTGTTGTGTTATGTTCAGGATATGTTGGGTTGTTGCTATGATGTTGATGCATGAATCATGATATGGGGAGACTTTGATTGTTTAAAGGGTTTATTGGGAATTAATTATGCATTTCATTAATATGTTTGTTTCTGTTGGACACAGGTTATACTGATAGTAGCCTGGGACTTGATGTGTTTGGTAAAGATCGATCACGATGGTCACTACGATTGCAGTGTCATACAGTGCTATGTGTCAGGGCAAGCTGTGTCCATTGCATCTTATTTTCATTTCATTTAAGGAATAATAAAGCCTCATAGGCCAGATAATCCTTTTTATTATTTTTCTTTATTGTTTTTTTTAACAGAAGTGTTTGGACCTTTTCAGTTCATTAAGAATTGGATTGTACTTTTATTTTGCTAGCTTAATTAACATGTAATGATTAGTTATCACATGTTTGAAGGGGGGACTGATAGGAAATGGGCATGAGAAACTTAACACAACACAGATGTGCTGACTAACTCTGAAAGAAGGACCATCGACAGGACGTGTTGCCTGTTACTGATGGGTCCCACACATCCTGTCCATACCTCCTACTAGGAGTTGCCCATGTGACTGACATAGGCTATATGGATAGGTCCATTGACCATAGGTTGGAACATACCATACAAGGGTCTGTTGTAGGATAAACCTTTCTTATTGGAGGGTATTGGAATGTGTAATGGTTGGTTATGACCACTGGCCACCTCCTGTGTATCCTTGCATAAAAGAATGTGTTTCCTCTGTAATTATGGAAGAGATAGAAATGAGAAATGGAAGGTCAACATCATAGATTCATGCTGAATAAAGGCTCTCCCCTGACTTCTGGTTGCATTTATTTTGTTCATGAATCTAACAGCATGGTGCCGTGAGCCGGATAGATGGATTTCTGGTTGCATTTATTTTGTTCATGGATCAAACTTGGACAGAATCTAACACTTTACTGCTGAAATCTATTAAGCACCACCTGAGAAGGGTGGGGAAGAGAGCACACATGTCTAAAATAAAACAGCCCTGAGATTGTATATAGCTCTGTTCAAAGCTGTAATCAAAATGAGGCTGCACAGTAAGACCATCTAAGAAGAAAATGTGAAAGGTTCTGGAAAAAGAGAAGACAAACAAAAACAAAGGGACAAGCGTTCAAGTTTATCCAGTAAGCATTTTGGTAATAATATTGATAAAAGCCAGTCAGTGTTGGGGAAAGTTAATAGTAATGCATTACAATATTTAGTTACTCCCCAAAAAAGTAACTAGTTGCATTACTTAGTTACTTTTTATGGAATATATAGAATAATATTATATTCGGAGAACTTCCTGATCCCATAGCTATGCATGCTATATAAAAGATCAATAAACATTACAGATTATGCAAAGTAATGTGTTTTTTACTTTTGTACTTATTGTGTGGATAGAGTAAACTATATAAAGTGAATTCACTATCCATTGTAATAATAAGGAGTGTAATACTTGTTGCCATTATGAAATAAGTTATATCAGGGTAAAAGACATATCTTAAACATTTAAAATGTTTTATTAACTTATTAGAGGACAATAAGATGATACTTGAGAACAAACATCACCACCAATTAAACAGATCTGTCACTGTCAGCTTTCTATTGTGTCCTCAAAAAAAATTATTTTATGCAAAAGAAAAGTCCAGATCACTTCTGCAATACAATGCAAAAAAATGTATTGTCAATGTAATGTTAGAGCATTATCTTAATAAGAGTTCACTACTTCATCTGGGTTTTATTTTCAAAGTAACGATTGTAGCGCAGCAGGAGTAGTTTCTCAAAACGCTGGTCTGTGAGACGGTTCCTTTTTGGGGTGAGGATGAGACATCCAATACTAAACAGCCTCTCAACTGGTGCACTGGAAGGTGTTGCTGCGTTGGCTTTTAAGAAGATCTTCAAAATCCTGGGGAAATCATGTAAATGTTCCATATTGGCTGATTTCAGGTATTCACATATCTCCACGTCCACAGTAATTGCTTGGTCGTCATGTTGATTCTCCTCTTCAGGAAATGCAAAGAAGTCATTTTCATGGTCTCTGCTTTCAGGAGACTGCAGTGGCTCTTTCTGTGGTATCTCAATAGTGAGAGCACGACACTGTGCTGCCAGAATCATCTTGATGTTGTCTTTTCTTGTTTCATCCCTCAGCCACCGCAGCTTGAATTTTGGCAGGGTTACCGCAGCAATCAAAGCTTCATCGCTGTCAAGGATGGAGCTAAACCGTGTCTTGATAGCCTGCAAGAGAATTTTAGATAGGTTACACAGTTAATACAGTAATAGACATGAATTCATACCAGAATAATACAATTTATGTCAGGAAAAAATAGAGTTAAAAGTAGAATTAAACTTAACAACACGCAAACATATTGAAAGCACTGACACACACTATTCTATGAGAACTGAACTGAGCTGAATGATGACATCACTGTTTTTTCCATAACTGCTTTATAGCTACAGTATATTGAACTCATTTCATAGTTGATGAACTACACTATTATACTGAACCAAACAAAATAAACACTGAACTGATTTGAACTGTCTAATGACTGTTTACTATTTTCTTTTTAGAGCTGTTTTGCAGCTAAATTCAATTCTGTTTGCATTATTGAATCATTATTTTCCTGTTATCCCTGTAAATCTGCTTTGAAACAATCTATATTGTATAAAGTGCTATACAAATAAAAGTGACTTGACATCAAATAAAACTACAATAAATAATAATAATAATAATAATAAGACCATATTGAACAGAATTACCTGAACTATGAGGTCTGGGAGGTCAGCCATCATATGAGAGAGGCCCTCTTTCAGTGCCAAGATTTTTGTCATCAGGATTTCAAGGGTAGGTTGAAGGGTGCCATAGAAACATTGATCTTCACCTTGAAGTATATCCAGTGCCATACAGGCAGGCTTCAGAACCTTGCAGTATTGTTTAATGAAATGATACTCTCTCTCTGTAATGCATCTGATGTCCAGGCGAGTGCAAAGTTGATTGAGGTCCACTAAGGGCATGTCTGTGACTCTGCTGTGCATCATAAAACGAGTTCCACCTTGTAGTTGAAGGGACCAGCAACTTCCTTTTGCTAAATTCTTCCAGGCTCTCTGATGCCACAGTTGATCGACTAACTTTTGACCACAAGGCTGAACATTTTCCAGTTGCACTTCTGTACACTGCTTTGCAATCTGCCTTCACCGTCAAAAATTTAACTATGTCGTTCGAGCATATAAGGTTAAGGGTGTGCGATGCACACCGGTGATGTGGAGGGAGAACATACAGTTCGCTGGACTCAATGTCATCTCGTAAAACTGCGTGCAAGTCCGTATATATGACCTCGTCTTCATCATTCTCTGTTTCATTATCATCGTCAGCTTGAAACAATCTGAAAGCTTTGACAAAGTTCGAGCCATTGTCAGTGACCGTGACAGTTATCTTACCACAAAGAGCATATGAGCTGTGAATTTGCTCTAACTCCGCTGCGATGGTATCGTACGTGTGTCTCCCACGAAATCGTCTGCAGGCCTCCCGGCCTTTTTCCTGTCACAGAGATTTTGCTGATGATATTTCTAAATGTGGGCGCCTCCACAGTGGACAGGGGCTGCATCTCCTATAAAATAAAAGCAGCAACCAATTTGTTGAGTTCAGTGGAACTAATTGTTTTACCTGGTGATGATGAACTGAAATCAAGCTTTTGTTGTTTAGCTTGAGGCGGGGTGGAGGTATCATTCGGCGCTCTCTCTTCCAATTCTGTAGTGCTGTGCTTTGCATGCAGATGTTTTTTTAAATTTGAAGTGGTGTTTTTTGCAGTTGACAAGAGCTTTTCACCAACACATAATTTACACTTAACGATTATTCTCTTCTCCTTTTCTTCGACGATTTCAAAATAATGAGAATACTTCCATCGCAGTAATGTAATGCTCTGGCCTGCCATCTCCGTTCCTGACTAGAGTTTGTTCCCGCGCAGGGCGCGCACGTATCAGTGTTCTATGTGACTACGTTCATTTTAATTCAGTACTTTTTTCTTCTTTTTTCATGCAAATTAATTAAACTGAAAAGTAACTTGCATTACATTTTTAAAAAAGTAACTCAAATATTAATGTGTAAATTTATAAAGTAATGCATTACTTTACTCGTTACTCCAGAAAAGTAATATTATTACGTAACGCACGTTACTTGTAACGCGTTACCCCCAACACTGAAGCCAGTGTTAGTTTAGTTTAACAGTGTGTTAATTGTAAACTTGTGTGTAAACAGAACAACCGCAGATCTGGAGAGAAAAGCATCAGAGAGAAGTGCTGAGAAGAGAAAATGTAAGTACAAGTTAGTACTCCTGAATAGGGTCAGAAAACATCAGAGATGACGTTCTTATTTTACCTTCATTGTAAAAAAAACAGTGTGTGATATTAAGAATTTGGGTAAGACAAAAGATTTAACTTAAACATATATACATTTATTTTAAGGCCCTTTGTGGGAATCCGACGTTGTCTAATCTGATTGGACACTGTAAAATTGGGCTAGTTTTCATTCCTTTTGGGGGGTTTTGAGTTGTCATTGTGCTGGAAATATTTCTGGGACCAGGCAACCCTGCCGACTTGAGTGGGCAAATGCTCACATTCGATGGCGTCTGGCAATTTGGAGAGGTGTTCTCTTCACCGATGAATCCCGGTTTTCACTGTACAGGGCAGATAGCAGACAGCGTGTATGGCGTTGTGTGGGTGTGAGCGGTTGGCTGATGTTAACGTTGTGGATCGAGTGGCCCATGCTGGCGGTGGGGTTATGGTATGGGCAGGCATGTGTTATGGACAATGTCCCCCCGGACATTATAGAAAACATATTATATGCCAATAATATATGTGAATTGACTTGTAAAGCCTTACGCCTACTATTGAGCTAGAGGACATTGCTGGCAGCCTGGCACAACCAAAGGCACGTACACTTTTCCGGTCCTCCACCGATCATGCGGTTGCCGTGATGACAGTAACTGAAAACAGGCCACATGCTAACAACATAAAGTATATGGTTAAATGGTTCTCGAAGTGGCTGATTTTTTATCCATAACGGACAAGGAAACAATGGAACTTGTTCGTGTGCTACTTGATTGACAGCGATTTCAGTATCTCATCAGGGCCGCTTTGGAAGGCATGTCAGATTTCTTATGTCTATGTGTAGTCTGCCTGATACATTCAGTTTTTGAATGGGTGTTGGGAGAAGCATTTTGTTAAGATTGTTAAATCCAATTATAACAGGGAAGTGGAAAACATTACTTGAGTTGTGTCTGTTTTGTCTTGCCTGCCCGGACCTGGCCCTGCTCCCTCTGTTAAACAACTTGCGTCTATTTATTCTGTCTGCAACTAAAAAACATTGCTATGGTGAAATCTGTATTTTTCATACTTTTGAGCTATTGATAGGTGCTGGCAGCCTGATACAAACAAGACAAACCCACTTTACCAGTCCTCCACCTGATTACGCACTTGCCACAATGAAAGTAGCCTAACTGAAAACACAACATGCTAATTCTCTGGTTAAATAGTTCTCAAAGCGACCCAATTATTTATCCATAACAGACAAGGGAGCCCTGAAACTCGTTTGTGTGCTACATGATTGACAGCCCTCAGCTGATGGTTTCTTCTCAAGTGTCCAATCACAGTGTTCCAAGCATAAAACACACAGTCCAATATGGACAGCTCTATCAAATGGGTGAGGTCCCTCCCCATTGCATTTGGATGAGGCACAACTTCACACCATCTATTTCATTTGGACGATGCATAAGTGTATACAATGCAAATTCAATGTGTATTTTTTATTTTATTTATTTATATATTTAAGTATTTAATTATCTATATATGTATTTATATATTTAGTTATTTCATATTATGGCACATTTAACCATCCATACGCAAGCCCCAGTTATAATAATAACTATAATATGGTATCTTATCTAATTAAGATTTGGGAGAGGGGGTAGGCCTGCTTTAAACATTTAATAAACATTTAGCAATCTGAACAGCCCTGAGATTTTCAGGAAGTTCAAAAGAAGTAATTCATGGGAAGAAAATGTGCTGTTTGGAGCTGTTAAGTTTGTCATGGCATGGAGTAGATCAGACAGATCGGCTGGTCAAATTAAGGGTTTGTAGAACAGGAGAGAGGTCCAGTCATCGAGGGACAGGAAGCAAGGATGAAGGTGATGTGGAAGGATTTATCTGTTTATGTCTGGATCCTTGCAGTACTGTATTTTATTGGGTGTAATTTATTAATTGACTCTGTAGGCAGGCCAAGTACTGCATTCCCATATTTAATTCAGGGGAAAAAACTATGCATGAATAGATATTTATTCATCAGAAGCTCTGAGAGGTCATCTTTGGCAAGAGATGTTCTTCAGGTGAATGAATGAAGTTTTACAAATGTGACTTTGTCAATTAAAAGCAAGTTCAGCCGTGAATTTCACACCCAGATTTGCAATGACTAAGGAGACGAGAACAATGCGGCTGTCTATGGCAGGCCAGATTCTGCTGAGTTGGAGGAAGCCATTCTGCATCCAATATTTTGCCTCATTCAAACAGTTGGAAATTGTTGACGCAGTTGATATAAAATTGGCTATTAAATGAGCATGCAAAAAAGTTGCCCATCTATCCTCTAACAAATGTAGGACTATTAAATTAAATTAATTGTCTTAAAGACGTCATCATCATCATCATCATCTTCTGCTTATCCGGGGCCGGGTCACGGGGGCAGCAGTCTAAGCAGAGATGCCCAGACATCCCTCTCCCTAGATACTTCCTCCAGTTCTTCCCGGGGGACACTGAGGCGTTCCCAGGCCAGCCGGGAGACATAGTCCCTCCAGCGTGTCCTAGGTCTTCCCCGGGGTCTCCTCCCGGTGGGACGGACCGGAACACCATCCCAGAAAGGCGTTCCGGAGGCATCCGAAACAGATGCCCAAGCCACCTCAGCTGACCCCTCTCGATGTGGAGGAGCAGCGGCTCTACTCTGAGCTCCTCCCGGGTGACCGAGCTTCTCACCCTATCTCTAAGGGATCGCCCAGCCACCCTGCGGAGAAAGCTCATTTCGGCCGCCTGTATCCGGGATCTTGTCCTTTCGGTCATGACCCAAAGCTCATGACCATAGGTGAGAGTAGGAACGTAGATTGACCGGTAAATCAAGAGCTTCGCCTTGCGGCTCAGCTCTTTCTTCACCACGACAGACCAATACATCGACCCCATTGCTTCAGAAGCTGCACCGATCCATCTGTCAATCGTTCCATCCTTCCCTCACTCGTGAACAAGACCCCTAGATACTTAAACTCCTTCTCTTGAGGCAGGCACTCTCCACCAACCTGAAGTGGGCAAGCCACCCTTTTCCGATTGAGGACTATGGCCTCGGATTTGGAGGTACAGATTCTCATCCCCACTGCTTCACACTCGGCTGCAAACCATCCCAGTGCATGCTGAAGGTCCTTGAAGGGAACAACACGACAACATCATCCGCAAAGAGCAGAGACAAAATCGTGTGGTCCCCAAACCTGACACCCTCCGGCCCCTGGCTGCACCTAGAAATTCTGTCCATAAAAATTACGAACAGAACTGGCGACAAAGGGCAGCCCTGCCGGAGTCCAACATGCACTGGGAACAAGTCTGACTTACTGCCGGCAATGCAGACCAAGCTCCTGCTTCGGTCGTACAGGGACCTGACAGCCCTTAGCAAAAGACCCAGGACCCCATATTCCCGAAGCACTCTCCACAGGATGCTGCGAGGGACACAGTCGAATGCCTTCTCCAAATCCACAAAACACATGTGGATTGGTTGGGCAAACTCCCATGAACCCTCCAACACCCCGTAGAGGGCATAGAGCTGGTCCAGTGTTCCACGCCCCGGACGAAAACCACACTGTTCCTCCTGAATCTGAGGTTCTACTATCGGCCGTATTCTCCTTTCCAGAACCCTGGCATAGACTTTCCCGGGGAGGCTGAGAAGTGTGATCCCCCTGTAGTTGGAACACACCCTCCGGTCCCCCTTCTTAAAAAGAGGGACCACCACCCCGGTCTGCCATCCCAGAGGCACTGTCCCCGACCGCCACGCGATGTTGCACAGGCGTGTCAACCAAGACAGCCCCACAACATCCAGAGACCTGAGGTACTCAGGGCGGATCTCATCCACCCCCGGTGCCTTGCCACCGAGGAGTTTCTTGACTACCTCTGTGACTTCAGCCCGGGTGATGGACGAGTCCACCTCTGAGCCCTCATCCTCTGCTTCCTCAATGGAAGACGTGACGGCGGGATTGAGGAGATCCTCGAAGTACTCCTTCCACCGCCCGACGACATGATCCCCAGTTGAGGTCAACAGCTGCCCACCTCTACTGTAAACAGCGTTGGTAGGGCACTGTTTCCCTCTCCTGAGGCGCCGGACGGTTTGCCAGAATCTCTTCAAGGCCAGCCGATAGTCCTTCTCCATGGCCTCACCGAACTCCTCCCAGGCCCGAGTTTTTGCCTCCACAACCACCCGGGCTGCCGTCCGCTTGGCCTGCCGGTACCCGTCAGCTGCCTCAGGAGTCCCACAAGCCAACCAGGCCTGATAGGACTCCTTCTTCAGCTTGACAGCATCCCTTACTTCTGGTGTCCACCACCGGGTTCGGGGATTGCCGCCTCGACAGGCACCGGAGACCTTACGGCCACAGCTCCGAGCGGCCGCTTCGACAATGGCAGTGGAGAACATGGTCCACTCGGACTCAATATCTCCAGCCTCCCTCGGGATCCAGTCGAAGCTCTGCCGGAGGTGGGAGTTAAAGATTTCTCTGACAGGAGACTCGGCCAGACGTTCCCAGCAGACCCTTACAGTACGCTTGGGCCTGCCGAGTCTGTCCAGCTTCCTCCCCCGCCATCGGATCCAACTCACCACCAGATGGTGATCAGTTGACAGCTCCGCCCCTCTCTTCACCCGAGTGTCCAAGACATACGGCCCAGGCTCAGATGAAACGACAACAAAGTCGATCATCGACCTGCGGCCTAGGGTGTCCTGGTGCCATGTGCACTGATGGACACCCTTATGCTTGAACATGGTGTTCGTTATGGACAAACTGTGACTAGCACAGAAGTCCAATAACTGAACACCGCTTGGGTTCAGATCAGGGGGGCCGTTCCTCCCAATCACACCCCTCCAGGTGTCACTGTCGTTGCCCACATGGGCGTTGAAGTCCCCCAGTAGAACGATAGAGTCCCCAGTCGGAGCACTGTCCAGCACCCCTCCCAGAGACTCCAAGAAGGTCGGGCACTCTTGTTGGGTTTCTGAAGCCTGATGCATTCTTACTGATTAAAGGACTTGAGTCCCATTGTTTAGATAGGTAGAGGAAAGTGGGGGATCTGGTATTTGCCAAAGGGGTATCATTGACTGGTATCAGCTGATGAAATGGTTACTCTTTATCTCCTCATCTGTATAACTCATCAGGGCATCTATTGTCTGTTCGGGTTCGGTTGGAACTCTTAGAATTGAAGAAGTTACTTATGGCGGGAAGGAGAGCTTGTCCTTTGTGTGAAGCTTAGGTAGTAACATAACAAAGGGAAGTGTTTTATTGACATAGGACAGCATCTTACCACACCCCTTTCCACTGTAATAAATACGGATTGTGCATGTTTTGAGTTAGAGACTCCTCAGACGATTATTTGAGTAAGCGGTTGACGCGTCTCTCATATGTGCATAATAGTTAATAAAACGGTTAGAATGTACAAAGAGAACTTTGTCTCTGTGTCCCTTACTCCGAGTGTCGATACATGGAATTTCCATCACACTCTGCACTGCCGTTCGGCCCGTAGGCACAAACAACAGTGAGAGACCTATACCGACCCGACAACTCCAACACATGGCGGCAGAGCTGGGGAGCTATAAGCAAACCTACACCAGCCCGCCGCCTCGTACCATGGGCAACTCCAGAGTGGTGAAGAGTCCATCCTCTCTCAAGGAGTGTGGTTCCAGAGCCCAAGCCGTGTGTAGAGGTGATCCTGACTACCTCTAGTCGGAACCTCAGAACCTCACGCACGATCTCAGGCTCCTTCCCCGCCAGCGAGGTGACGTTCCACGTCCCTAGAGCTAGTTTCCGTGTCCAGGGATCGGGCTGCCTAGGCCCCTGCCTTCGACTGCCGCCTCTCTACACTGCCCCTTATGGTCCCTCCTGTGGGTGGTGAGCCCACAGGAAGGCGGCCCTACGTCGCTCCTTCGAGCTGAGCCCGGCCGGGCCCCATGGGGAAAGGCCCGGCCACCAGGCACTCGCATACGAGCCCCAACCCTGGGCCTGGCTCCAGGGTGGGGCCCCGGCTGCACCATACTGGGCGACGTCACGGTACTCAAAATGTTTTCCGTCATTAAAACTGTTTTGAACCGCTCTTAGTCTGACCCGTCGCTTAGGACCTGTTTGCCTTGGGAGACCCTACCAGGGGCATATAGCCCAAGGCAACATAGCTCCTAGGGTCACTCGGGTACTCAAACCCCTCCACCACGTTAAGGTGGTAGTTCATGGAGGGGCTTAAAGACGTCCACAAAAGGGAAATCTGCCACCACCAAAATCGAACACACAGCGTAACAATGCAAATCATCTCTCATTCCTGCACACTTGGGCCCAAATTTGTGGAAGGTGTGGTTGAATAATACATCAAACTTGAGGAAGGCTTTAAGAAATTCACTGCTGTGATAGACAATAGCTTTATCGGCTTAGTCTACCGACCAATTATCTTGTGTCTTGTGCCACCAAGAACCAATACAATTTTTTTTTATGTGGTACACTTGGATATACAGCATAATGTTCTCTACAGTTACAACACTGACTCTAGGCATAATATCACTGTTATTGCTTCATTAAACCTGGTTTAATGTGATAAGTTGTAATAATAATAATAATAATACATGGGATTTATATAGCGCTTTTCAGTGACCCAAAGATGCTTTACAAAAACAAGCAAAACAAAGAACACTGAGAAATAAAATATACAACAACAAAGGGGCTATGGGAAGGCTTGTTTAAACAGAAATGGCTTAAGGCGGAGGCGGAAGGTGTTAAGAGAGTCAGAGTCAAGGATGGATTGTAGCAGTGAGTTCCAGAGCCGGGGAGCAACCCTGGAGAATGCCCTATCACCAAAGCTCCGTAGCTTGGATCTGGGGATGATGAGGTGGCCTGCTGTACAAGAGCGGAGTGAGCGTGAAGGTTGATAGTGTTGAAGAAGGTCCGAGAGGTAGGGGGGAGCAAGTTTGTGGAGGGCTTTGTAAGTCAGGAGGAGTATTTTGTATTCAATGCGCTGTTTGACAGGGAGCCAGTGAAGCTCACAGAGGATGGGGGTGATGGGGGTGCTGCCAGGACTTTGAATGAGTAAGAAGCCTCGCAGCAGAGTTTTGAACCATTTGGAGCTTATGGAGGTATGAGGAGTTGATGCCGGACAAGAGGGAGTTACAATAGTCAAGACGGGAGGAGATGAATGCATGAATCAGAGTTTCAGCTGCAGGTGGGGGGAGGGAGGATTTGAGTTTTGCAATGTTACGAAGATGAAAGAAAGATGATTTGACAGTCTGTTTAATGTGTTGCTCGAAACAGAGGGTGGAGTCAAGGATGACCCCAAGCACAGGGGGAAGGAGAAACTACAGTGTTGTCAATGGTGAGAGAGAATGTGCCAGTTTTACTAAGGGTGGATTTGGTGCCAATGAGAAGAAGTTCTGTTTTTTCACTGTTGAGTTTGAGGAAGTTGTGATGCATCCATATTTTTATTTCAGAGAGACATGATTCAATATGGGCCAGAGGTGGGTTGGTGAGAGATTTGGTGCTGAGATAAATCTGTGTGTCATCAACGTAGCAGTGGAAATTAAGGTTGAAGTGGCGGAGGATCTGACCAAGGGGTAGGATGTAAATAATGAAGAGTAAGGGACCCAGAACAGAGCCCTGGGGGACCCCCTGCGTGACTGTAGATATTTCAGATTTTTGGTGACTGAGGGAGATGTAATGGGTTTGATTTGTGAGGTAGGTTTGCAGCCAGGAGAGTGCGGTTCCCTCAACACCCAGACCCCTGAGCCTGGTGAGGAGGATCTGGTGGCTCACGGTGTCAAATGCGGCACTCAGATCCAGGAGAATCAGGATGTTGAGGGAACCAGCATCAGCAGAGATGAGGAGGTCATTGACAACTTTGAGTAGTGCAGTCTCTGTGCTGTGGAGTGGGCGGAAACCAGACTGGAGGGGTTCAAACAGGTCATTGTGAAGCAGGTGTTGTTGGAGTTGAGAGGCAACCGTCCTTTCCAGGGTTTTGGCAAGGAAGGGGAGGTTGGATATCGGGCGGGAATTGTTCAGGATGGTGGTATCTAGTCCAGGCTTCTTTAAGATGGGAGTGACAGCAGCAGTTTTATAGATGGACGGGACAATGCCATGGGTGAGGGATAGGTTAATGATGCGTGTGATGTAGGGACAGAGTGCAGGCAGGCAGGCTTTAATGAGAGAGGCTGGAATGGGATCAAGGGAACAGGAAGTTGATTTGGACGAGAGTATAATTTTGGTGATATATGGAGTCAATGGGGGAGAATGTATGAAGGTGAGTGCGAAGGACAGGCGGTGGACAGAGTGAGTAATCAGCGGTTGGAGAAAGGGAACAGGGAAACTGACCTAACAGTGATGCATTGATTTTTTTGATTTTGTCTTTGAAGAATGAAAGGAAAGTGCTGGCAGGGAGAGTATGTGAGGTATGGTTGTTATGGCGAGGCTGAAGTAGCTTGTTGACTGTTGAGAATAAGGTATGTGAGTTCATATTAGAGCTACTGATAATGTTGCAGAAGTAGGAGGACCGAGCAGTACTGAGGGCATCTCTGTATGTAGAGAAGTGATGTTTGTATGCTTCGGTGTGAATAGTGAGCCCCGTTGATCTAGCCAGGCGTTCCAGGCGTCTGCCAACCTGCTTCAGAGAACGGAGCTCAGGAGTAAACCAGGGAGATGAGGTGGTGAATGAAACATGCTTAGCTCTAAGTGGTGCCAGAGTGTTAAGGGAGGAAGAGAGAGCGCTGTTGAACTGATTTGCCAGATCATCAGGGTTGTTGGGAGCATGTTCCATGGGTAGTGCAGAGCAAATGGCAGTGGAGAGATGGAGAGGGTCGACAGCTTTGATATTACGGAAGGAGATTAGACGCTTATCAGTGTTGTGGGGTATTTTGGAGGAGAAAGAAAAATGTAAAATCTTGTGATCAGACAGGGGGAAAACAGAAGGGGAAATATCTGAGAGGTTAAGGCCGACAGAGCAGACAAGGTCGAGTGTGTGGCCCTTAATGTGAGTGGGGAAATGGACGTGCTGGGTGATATTAAAACAGTCCAATACAGCAATAAAATCAGAGGCAAGTTTGGAGTTTGGTGTGTCAACATGAATATTCATATCACTGAGCAGGAGTAGGTGGGGTGAGGAAGGAGTAATGATTGTGAGTAGGTCTGCTAGATCAGATACAAATGATTCGTTGTGTTTTGGGGGACGATATATAAGAATGGTGGTCAGGGAGTTGTGTAGGATGTTGTAGGATATTAATAGCTTTTTGAATTATGAAGTAGTTGGTTAATGCTAGACTGGACATAATATATGTTGATTTACGTGATCATCACAAAAACAGCAACATTTGATGCCACACCTTGCAGTATTATTTAGTATTTGAAGATTAGCTTTCAAAGACTTTACTCAGTAAACTCACTCCCACAAGACAATAGGTTCAACCAATTCTAGAGATCCCTTACCCTAACATCCTGCTACACAATTAGAACCTTACCTAAGGGAATGTTTGATGGGTTATTTGTCACCCCTTAAACAATTCAATTTGCATTTCAACTTAATGTAGTTTGGCAGAATTATCCCGAGTGATTTACTGTTCCGAGGGCATCCTAAGGGAAATACTTAAGATGTTTTATGCAAATAAGCTCCAGGGCCTAAGTCAAAATATATATATTCTTTTTTTTGAAGATTCAGTCTCTGTTCAAAGTCTTCCAGTTTATGTCCCCTTTATGTCCTCACAGATAGGGAGAGAAAGGGAGGTAAAAAAGCACCTCTTCACTTTCTCTCTCTGACCTCCATTGTCTTGAAAAAGCCAGTCAATAAGTAAATGACCGATGGATCCCAAAATAAATTGGGTTAATTGAGTGATACCAACAAATTAACCCCAAAACCACCAAGGTTATCTATGGTTCTGCCCTTCCGTAAGGCACTGAAACCAA
Organism: Esox lucius; assembly: GCF_011004845.1. Classification (NCBI taxonomy): domain Eukaryota; kingdom Metazoa; phylum Chordata; class Actinopteri; order Esociformes; family Esocidae; genus Esox; species Esox lucius. The sequence continues at coordinate 26,657,355 of NC_047592.1, read as the reverse complement.
ATTGCTTCAAGCTTTCTATTCACTTTTGCTGAATTCTGGTAATGAGCCTACTCTCAGGATGTCTCGTGTTAGGTTATGCAAAAACAAGTGTCTATTTCGCACCATGCGTATATCAGTTCTATGTGCATGTACACCTGAACAACTATAAAGACCCTGTATTTGAACTTGACACACATCCACAGATACATTCATCCAGAGCCAAAACTACGGCAGTGAGAGTGTGCATCACTGTATGCATCATTCAAACATCTACATATGCGCACACACTTTCTCTTTCACACCTTGATCTTTCTATCTTTCATCTTCTTATTTCTTTGATCATTGCCTCCATGGAAAGTTTCACATGAACTTTCTCAAAGACAGCTGTTCCTCTCTGGAGGTACGTGTCATTTTGCATGTATTTCTGTGTGTGTTTGTGCACTGTCTATGTCCAGTCTTTCATAAGTGTTTCACAGTAAATTAGCAGACAGCTGTAGTGGCATGCTGACTTCCAGATAAATAAAATTTCTGTCTCATATGGCACTCTATTCCTAGCGAAGAGCTATTCACCTCATATAGGCCCAGTTCTAAAGTAGTCCACTACATTACAGAAGAAGCTTTCATTTAGGGTGCACAATTTGACCCACCCTCAGATTCATCTTCAAGCTGCCACTAAACAAACTATCCCTACAGTATGTTGATTTGTTTTAGAAAGTCCTTTTTTTCCTTCACTCAACGCACCTTGAGTTTATAAAAAAGTACTTTAAAAGTTTAATCTATTATTATTATCTAGACTCCAAGAATAAGCATCTGTGTAACACACTGCATGTACAAAATCAGATTGCAGCAGTCAAGAAAGAGATATGTTCCAAGTCCCAAAATATTAATGAATGCAATCAATACTGGCCCATTGGGGTGAGAAAGCTAAAACAGTGAAGTAGGCTGGTGACTTGCTAAGCCCTGGAGTGGGATGAAAGATGAGAGATAGGCATAAAACTTAGACTAGCTTCTTGGGTCAAATGTTTAGTCCCAGTGAAGGACAGTGATGTGGCCTCATGTCACATTACTTTGTTTTAGCAACTTGAGATTGGAGATGAAAAAACACTAGTAAACAGCATTGGAATTTCATGACAGTGATGGCCGTCATTGCCCTTCACTCTGGCTGTGATGCCCAAAAGATCATTGTACACCCTACGGCCACCATGACCTTTGTGCCCTTGCAAATTTAAAAAGCTTGCCGTCAGCAGTCGGTTTGTTTGTTTGTAAGTTTGTTTTGTAGTTCGCAAATGAGAACAGAATACATGCAGGTAAACAAGCATGCTAGTTATTGATCGTTATTTTGGCCCGCGAAAATGTCTTCTTTGTCTTCTCTTTTCATTTTCGGTATGCCCAGATCCCCCAAAACGAGGCTTCGCCCCCCATCCATGATTTTCTAGTGACTTCACTAATCTAACCACTATACTTACTAGTCTACAACAAAAGCTTCTGATCATGTCTCCACTTTCCACTATATGCAAATACCTTTCCATTCCATTACCACGGAAAATAAGCAGTTGAAACAATGTTGAGCTCAAACAAACCAATGATATCCTAGAAGACATGCAGCTACGATGCATGCAGAAAAAACCTGTTAACAAACTGCAAATTGTAGAGAATATGAATAAAATATACATTATACACATCTCTTTGGATTTTTCGAATTATAATTTCATTTATATTGTAGGCTAATTGTTAATGATTTCATATTGAAAATGACAGGAGAAGACAAATAGAATATCATTTGCGTGGGCCAAAATAATATTGACTATCTACACAATCTGCACAATACATTATGCACACAACATAACCGGGAGATGTTATAATGATTTATAAAGTTATTATGAAGAATCGACACATCAAATAAGCCTATAGTTAGCTAATAAGGCACATAAAATATGGAAATTCATGCAGCCACAGGTCAGTACCCATAAGAAACAAGAAACCAAGCAAGCCTAGTTCAGCCAGGCCGCAACAGAAAGTGTTGATCGTGGCTGCCCTCTCGAGATTTGAACCCAGGTCGACCATGTGAAAGGCTGTGTCTTGAACCACAATGTCACAGAGCTGACCGTTTATGTTGTGTCAGTATCACATATTGACATTATATAATATTGTCATGCATTAAAATTATGTCTAGTTTGAATATTCTGTTAGACACTATTGTGTTAATCTGAGTAATGTTTACCTCCTTCTTATTAAGTTTACCTTCACAAATAGTAACTATTTACTGTATGACTTTTGCCACTAGCCATTTTAACAGCTTATTAGCCATTCGTGAATGACATTGATACAATAACTACTGTATTAATATAGATGACTATAACAAGTGAAAAGAGAGAGAATCGTGTAGCCAGCGAAGTGTTTGACTATTCTGAATAAATCCTAAAACATAATTTGAAAATCCACCAGAAATAGTTGCAATATAACAGTAAACTAGTAATGGCATTTCTTCTAGCAGCAGGATACTATGCTAGCAGCGCTAAGTCAGATTTTCGTTTTTAAAAAAAAAGCCATCATTGAACTATATAAAGCAATATAGTTAACAATCTAGTCTGTCATTTGATTTTATGTTTAATGTCTGTTTCAATGTTGTTCTTGTCTGTTGTTTTTTTAAATAGTAGATTAACTATATGGCCTTGTACATTTAAATTATGGCTTTTATTGTGATAATGAAAATCTGAGTGCTGCCAGCATAATATCCTGCTGCTAAAATAACACTAATGAAGCCTCGTTTGGCTATCACTACAGTAAACAGTTTCATTTTATGCTTCCAGTAGCTACAGAAGATTGTAGCCAGTGAAATTTTTGTCTATTCTGAACAAATCCTCTTTTACCACTGGCCGTTTAACAGCTAATTAGCCATTTGTGAATGACACTGAGTATATATTAATATATAGGTGACAATAACTGACTTTTGTCAAGTGAAAAGACCAGAGAATCGTGTAGGCAGCGAAGTGTTTGTCTATCCTGAACAAATCCTAATATCCACCAGAACTGTTTTATTTTAGGCTTCCTATTACGTAGCTACATAAGGTTATAGCCAGTGACGTTTTTGTCTGTCCTAAACCTCAGGCATAATGTGTTTAGACTGTTACGGGAGTCGAACACGGGACGCCCGAGTCTCTAACCACTATGCTATTTAAACAAGGGGTAGTCAGTCAGTCAGGGATGGAAGGACTCACTCACTCAGTAAGAGACATTCGCTCTTCTAGGCCGGCTCAGCTTACGTCGGACCGGCAAAAAATCTATTTTCACCTCTGATCCGTAGAGGAGTTGAAAAAGCTAAACATAATTTGAAAAAGCCCTTGCCAGTCACCTGACTACTTGTTTCATTTTTGTTCCTGACTACTTGTTCCTGAATATTCTTGTTCCTGACAACTTGTTTTATTTAACTGGTGGAGCGCATATCCCACTAATTGTATTTTATAGATTTTAATATAAAAAAAATGTTCTCCAAACTCTCCATTGCAGGAATGCAAATATAAATTATGAAAAGACCCATTATTTCCATCAGCCTATCATCGGTCTCTTCCTGGAAGATGCGCAAGAATAAACGTCTTAGAACCACTTGAATGTGCTTCACTATCCTACAAGAAAATGTCCTAAGGTTGAGTTCTTCGTGGTATCACAAAATATATATCCCTGCTGAACTGTATCTGTGACATTTTTATCGGATACCCAAAATATCTGTCTAATTTGTTGTAAAATCAATACACAATCCGACTGATATCTAAAGACGGCAATATACAATATTCAATATCCGGAATATGCCAGGAACAAGGGATAATCAGATCTTAATGGTAAGAAAGTTATTTTCCCTTGTTGTTGCCCTCAAAAACTAGATGCCCTCATGTGGCCATCTGTCCCACAGAGGTTAAAAATAATTTTCTCAACACTGAAAACAAAATACATGCACTATAATGCATGTAGATATGCTATACTGATTACATACATCCATACATGAACTATAAATGTGTTTATTCCAAGTTTATCACATTACCTAACGTCACATGCTCAGTAACCATACTGTATGTAAACATTGTGTAGATTTGGCGGAATCTAAAACAAAAATCCAGAAAATCACATTGTATACTTTTTAAATAATTAATTTGCATTTTATTGCATGACATAAGTATTTGATTAGTTACCAACCAGTAAGAATTCCAGCTCTCACAGACCTGTTAGTTATTCTTTAAGAAGTCCTCCTGTTCTCCACTCATTACCTGTATTAACTGTATCTGTTTGAACTTGTTACCTGTATAAAAAAACACCTGTCCACACACTCAATCAAACAGACTCCAACCTCTCCACAATGGCCAAGACCAGAGAGCTGTGTATGGACATCAGGGATAAAATTGTAGACCTGCGCATGGCTGGGATGGGCTACAAGACAATAAGCAAGCAGCTTGATGAGAAGGCAACAACTGTTGGCGCAATTATTTGAAAATGGAAGAAGTTCAAGATGACGGTCAATCTCCCTCGGTCTGGGGCTCCATGCAAGATTTCACCTCGTGGGGCATCAATGATCATGATGAAGGTGAGGGATCAGCCCAGAACTACACGGCAGGTCCTGGTCAATGACCTGAAGAGAGCCGGGACCACAGTCTCAAAGAAAACCATTAGTAACACACTACGCTGTCATGGATTAAAATCCTGCAGCGCAAGCACATCCCTGCTCCTTGCTCAAGCCAGCGCATGTCCAGGCCCATCTGAAGTTTGCCAATGACCATCTGGATGATCCAGAGGAGGAATGGGAGTAGGTCATGTGGTCTGATGAGACAAAAATAGAGCTTTTTGGTCTAAACTCCACTCGCCGTGTTTAGAGGAAGAAGAAGGATGAGTACAACCCCAAGAACACCATCCCAACCGTGAAGCATGGAGGTGGAAACATCATTCTTTGGGGGTGCTTTTCTGCAAAGGAGACAGGACGACTGCACCGTATTGATGGGAGGATGGATGGGGCCATGTATTGCGTGATCTTGGCCAACAACCTCCTTCCCTCATTAAGAGCATTGAAGATGGGTCATGGCTGGGTCTTCCAGCATGACAACGACCTGAAACACACAGCCAGGGTAAGAAGCATCTCAAGGTCCTGGAGTGGCCTAGCCAGTCTCCAGACCTGAACCCAATAGAAAATCTTTGGAGGGAGCTGAAAGTCTGTATTGCTCAGCGACCTGAAACTTGAAGGATCTGGAGAAGGTCTGTATGGAGGAGGGGGCCATAATCCCTGCTACAGTGTGTGCAAACCTGGTCAAGAACTACAGGAAATGTATGATCTCTGTAATTGCAAACAAAGGTTTCTGTATCAAATATTAAGTTCTGCTTTTCTGATGTACTTATGTAATGCAATAAACTGCAAGTTAATTACTTAAAAATCATACAATGTGATTTTCTGGATTTTTGTTTTAGATTCCGTCACTCACAGTTGAAGAGTACCTATGATAAAAATTACAGACTTCTACATGCTTTGTAAGTGGGAAAACCTGCAAAATCGTCAGTGTACCAAATACTCTCCACTGTAACTTTTATTGTCCTGTTAGATTTCATATAAATTCCATGGCTAAAATAAAGGTTTCAATAAAATGTATTTCAAATTGATTAACAATATTATTAGTTTTATAGATGCCACACCAACCTGGATTTATGCTGAGTGTTTTGTGCGTGTCTGTGCTTGTGTTCAAGTTAGAGTGAAATTTGTATTTGTAAAGTTCTGTTTGATTTCCAAATGAGCCAAATATTGTGTCCTAGGGCAAGGAATTCTACCTTAATTAACTCCAGGAAAATGTACCTCTACTTATTGTAAGTCGCTCTGGATATGTGCATCTGCTAAATGACTCAAATTTATACACACAGAAACGTGGTTTTTTTATAACCCAGCCACTGGATCAATATTGCACCAGACCAGCAGTAGTTAATTTGACCCAGCAAGATGGGTTGGTCATTTTTAACCCAACAGATGAATTAAATATTTTACCCAAATGCTGGGTCAAGTTAAATACAAATCTGGGTTGATTTACCTAGGTATTTGTTATATAGTGTACCCAAATGCTGGGTCAAATTAATTACAATTCTGGGTTGATTCAACTACATATTTGTTGTATAGTGTACCCAAATGCTGGGTAAAATTAACCCATATGCCAGATTAATTCTAACACATTACAGTACAATTTAAGAAAATAAATTGCAATAGACTACCCATAGCTATAAAACTGTTAAACTACAAACCTAGAACAGAATTCATGCTAGATTTATGCATATATTATGCAATAAACACTTAAACAATACAAAAACAAACAACATAATGGAATCTTTGAAAACATTTATTATATTATATTAATTAATATCAACAACGTAGTGCAACTGGTGCAGTTCATATCACTCAGGTAGGAAAACATTCAGAGCAAAACAACAATTACGAATGAACTGGCTGAACATTCAACAGGCCAACAGTCAACAAGTCTATAGTGAACAAATTAAAGTAATTCAAATTCCTATTAAAAAGCTGCTATTAAGAGCCATTAGCTCTACTTGCAAGCAAATATTCTACTTTGAATAAACGTTACCATTTTAAACTCCCCTCCTGGCATTTAATAAATTATCTAAAAGAAGAAAACTCTCCTCATCAATCCCCTCCTCTGAAAGACAAAAATAGAAAACACAAAGACTTGTTTTTACAACAGAGGAGTACAAAACAAAAATGTATGGGTAATTAAATGGAAGATATAGTAATAAACATGCATATTCCATCATTTGTTATTACAAAATAGAATGAAGCACTGGAAGCCTACAAAAGACATGTGCCCTATTCATCTATTGGTGTTACTTTGACACATTACATGGAAGCTATTGGAAAAAAAAGAGGAAATTATATTTCGTAAGAATTCATGTCTGAAAAGGGCTTGAGTAGCAATGCAGACTTGATATGCTGTGGAAGGGAAAACAAATATTTCTTACCTTTAAATCTTTCGACAAGGTCTGTCAGCTGCCACTCTGTCAAAGTGTTATGGACAAAGCTGTCCATTGATCTGAAACAAACACAAAAACAGCTTAAGCAAATATACAATTGCTATTGTATTAACTATTCAGATGTCACCATGCAAAAGCAATGCAGACTAGCAACAGAATGTAATCCAATGCGGAGATAACAGCCATTTTATTTAGCATCACAAAATATAGAGAAAATAATCCTCCCTCTCTCCCTATACAATTCATATGACAAATTGCATACATTTAAATTGTCTATGTTTTTACTTCACAAGAATATTTGTGGCTGCCTTCAGGGCACGACTGTCAGTATAACAGTCTACAGCAGTGGTTCCCAAACTTTTTATTATATATTTCTTAACCCTTCACTCAAGTGGCCCTTGTCGTTTGCCAGGCCGCCATTTTAAATAAGAATTTGTTCTTATCTATTGTGGGTCACCACATTACTTAAATAAATGCAAATAAATGCATTTAGTCAGACATGTCAGGTTATCTCACTTTTTTTACATACTTTAATCAGTCAAACACTGTGTTATGCCTTCGCATTTCAAATTAAAAGCTTCAGGAAAAACAAGCGCGTTCATTTATAGCCAGTTAAAATAATATAGCTAGCAAAGCAACTGACAGCCTGTTGGCTAGTAAACTAGTTAACTGGCGAATCACCTGGCAAATTAGCCTGGCGAAGTCAATAAACATGACCATATGCCCATGGGCATTATGAACTTGTTTCATTAATTCAACTAATATAATTCAGACCAAACGGATAAGCAGTAGGCTAAGCAGTAGGCGAAAAGAAGCCACTGAAGTAACCCAGCTGTTTTTGGGGTGTACAGTACATATTTTTTATATTAATGCATTTGATTTGTCTGTAAACACATACTTTTTATTTACAATATTCAAAGTAGAGTAAAACAAATGGAAATGGATTCCTTTATTAGAAACTTGCTAAATTAGCAATAAAAATGATTTGACATAACTACTCAGTTCTGGGAATGGTGTGATTGTTATTAATGTACAGAAGTAACTTCTTTTAATTTATCCATCCATCCATCTTCTTCCGCTTATCCGGGGCCGGGTCGCGGGGGCAGCAGTCTAAGCAGGGATGCCCAGACTTCCCTCTCCCCAGACACTTCCTCCAGCTCTTCCGGGGGGACACCGAGGCGTTCCCAGGCCAGCCAGGAGACATAGTCCCTCCAGCGTGTCCTAGGTCTTCCCCGGGGTCTCCTCCCGGTGGGACGGGACTGGAACACCTTCCCAGGAAGGCGTTCCGGAGGCATCCGAAACAGATGCCCAAGCCACCTCAGCTGACCCCTCTCGATGTGGAGGAGCAGCGGCTCTACTCTGAGCTCCTCCCGGGTGACCGAGCTTCTCACCCTATCTCTAAGGGATCGCCCGGCAACCCTGCGGAGAAAGCTCATTTCGGCCGCATGTATCCGGGATCTTGTCCTTTTGGTCATGACCCAAAGCTCATGACCATAGGTGAGAGTAGGAACGTAGATTGACTGGTAAATCGAGAGCTTCGCCTTGCGGCTCAGCTCTTTCTTCACCACGACAGACCGATACATCGACTGCATTACTGCAGAAGCTGCACCGATCCGTCTGTCAATCTCCCGTTCCATCCTTCCCTCACTCGTGAACAAGACCCCTAGATACTTAAACTCCTCCAATTGAGGCAGGCACTCTCCACCAACCTGAAGTGGGCAAGCCACCCTGCATTACTGCAGAAGCTGCACCGATCTGTCTGTCAATCTCCCGTTCCATCCTTCCCTCACTCGTGAACAAGACCCCTAGATACTTAAACTCCTCCAATTGAGGCAGGCACTCTCCACCAACCTGAAGTGGGCAAGCCACCCTTTTCCGACTGAGGACCATGGCCTCGGATTTGGAGGTACTGATTTTCATCCCCACCGCTTCACACTCGGCTGCAAACCGTTCCAGCGCATGCTGAAGGTCCTGGTTTGAAGGGGCCAATACGACAACATCATCTGCAAAGAGCAGAGACGAAATTGTGTGGTCCCCAAACCTGACACCCTCCGGCCCCTGGCTGCGCCTAGAAATTCTGTCCATTATGAACAGAACCGGCGACAAAGGGCAGCCCTGCCGGAGTCCAACATGCACTGGGAACAAGTCTGACTTACTGCCGGCAATGCGGACCAAGCTCCTGCTTCGGTCGTATAGGGACCAGACAGCCCTTAGCAACGGACCCAGGACCCCATATTCCCGAAGCATCCTCCACAGGACGCCGCGAGGGACACAGTCGAATGCCTTCTCCAAATCCACAAAACACATGTGGACTGGTTGGGCAAACTCCCATGAACCCTCCAACACCCCGTAGAGGGTATAGAGCTGGTCCAGTGTTCCACGGCCCGGACGAAAACCACACTGTTCCTCCTGAATCCGAGGTTCTACTATCGGCCGTATTCTCCTCTCCAGAACCCTGGCATAGACTTTCCTGGGGAGGCTGAGAAGTGTGATCCCCCTATACTTGGAACACACCCTCCGGTCCCCCTTCTTAAAAAGAGGGACCACCACCCCGGTCTGCCATCCCAAAGGCACTGTCCCCGACCGCCACGCGATGTTGCACAGGCGTGTCAACCAAGACAGCCCCACAACATCCAGAGACTTGAGGTACTCAGGGCGGATCTCATCCATCCCCAGTGCCTTGCCACCGAGGAGTTTCTTGAACACCTCAGTGACTTCAGCCCGGGTGATGGACGAGTCCACCTCTGAGCCCTCATCCTCTGCTTCCTCAATGGAAGACGTGACGGCGGGATTGAGGAGATCCTCGAAGTATTCCTTCCACCGCCCGACGACATCCCCAGTTGAGGTCAGCAGCTGCCCACCTCTACTGTAAACAGCGTTGGTAGGGCACTGCTTCCCTCTCCTGAGGCGCCGGACGGTTTGCCAGAATCTCTTCGAGGCCAGCCGATAGTCCTTCTCCATGGCCTCACCGAACTCCTCCCAGGCCCGAGTTTTTGCCTCCACAACCACCCGGGCTGCAGTCCGCTTGGCCTGTCGGTACCCGTCAGCCGCCTCAGGAGTCCCACAAGCCAACCAGGCCTGATAGGACTCCTTCTTCAGCTTGACGGCATCCCTTACGTCCGGTGTCCACCACCAGGTTTGGGGATTGCCGCCTCGACAGGCACCGGAGACCTTATGGCCACAGCTCAGAGCGGTCGCTTCGACAATGGCGGTGGAGAACATGGTCCACTCGGACTCAATATCTCCAGCCTCCCTCGGGATCCAGTCGAAGCTCTGCCGGAGGTGGGAGTTAAAGATCTCTCTGACAGGAGACTCGGCCAGACGTTCCCAGCAGACCCTTACAGTACGCTTGGGCCTGCCGAGTCTGTCCAGCTTTCTCCCCGCCATCGGATCCAACTCACCACCAGGTGGTGATCAGTTGACAGCTCCGCCCCTCTCTTCACCCGAGTGTCCAAGACATACGACCGCAGGTCAGATGAGACGACAACAAAGTCGATCATCGACCTGTGGCCTAGGGTGTCCTGGTGCCACGTGCACTGATGGACACCCTTATGCTTGAACATGGTGTTCGTTATGGACAAACTGTGACTAGCACAGAAGTCCAATAACTGAACACCACTCGGGTTCAGATCAGGGGGGCCGTTCCTCCCAATCACGCCCCTCCAGGTGTCACTGTCGTTGCCCACGTGGGCGTTGAAGTCCCCCAGTAGAACAATAGAGTCCCCAGTCGGAGCACTTTCCAGCACCCCTCCCAGAGACTCCAAGAAGGTCGGGTACTCTGCACTGCCGTTCGGCCCGTAGGCGCAAACAACAGTGAGAGACCTATCCCCGACCCGTAGGCGCAGGGAAACGACCCTCTCGTTCACCGGGGTAAACTCCAACACATGGCGGTAGAGCTGGGGAGCTATAAGCAAACCCACACCAGCCCGCCGCCTCTCACCATGGGCAACTCCAGAGTGGTGAAGAGTCCATCCTCTCTCAAGTAGTGTGGTTCCAGAGCCCAAGCCGTGCGTAGAGGTGATCCCGACTACCTGTAATCGGAACATCTCAACCTCACGCACCAGGCGCTCGCATACGAGCCCCAACCCCGGGCCTGGCTCCAGGGTGGGGCCCCGGCTGCGCCATACCGGGCGACGTCACGGTACTCATAATTTTTTTCATCATTAAGGGGGGTTTGAACCGCTCTTAGTCTGACCCGTCGCCTAAGACCTGTTTGCCTTGGGAGACCCTACCAGGGGCATATAGCCCCAGACAACATTGCTCCTAGGGTCACTCGGGTACTCAAACCCCTTTTAATTTATTACCTACATTATCTAGCCCGGCTAGTTTTTTTTAGTTTTTTTACTTAACCTTTCAAATAGTAATTTCCATTTTCAATGGGTATCTTAGAAAAATTAAGCTTTTCACTATACAATATGTTCTGTGAGTGTGACATTCAACTATCTACTTTTATTACACTGATGCTGAGAATGTTTTTTTTGTAATAATCTAAGCTATTCCTCAATAGAAAGTCAATTGACAATGTGTGTCAATAGGGTTTCAACAGTATGCCAAAATCCTATTGTTTGTTCCAGTTCACTAATATTATTCTTCTGGCAAAAAACTGTCCTTTCTGCAAATTCATGTGAGTTAAAATGGTGTAAAGGTACCCAAATTAATATAGTAAAGCGTAGAGAAACATAACTTCTGGTGCAGTGGACATGCCAATCAGCCTTATCGTGGCACAAGCCTGTGAAGTTGGACTTTTTGAAAGTTCACCACACCCATCCCTTTTGACCTAGTCTTGGAAATCAGTCCATAGGTGTATCTTCTCACTATGAAATGTTTTGCCACTGAGACCCAAAATATCGCCATCATGGATTTTCAGCCATCTTAGTTGAAAAACACTTAAAACACTACTCATATGGCAGCAAATGACTAATCTTGATGTAGTTTGACAATTTATATCTATGTATGAAGATCTTCGAATGTTGTATAAACCAGACCAGTATGTAAAAAAACTACATGGGGTCACCATTGGACAGGAAAAAACATCCAACATTGGGTTAATATTTGTACACGTGTGGTTTGTCTTTTATCCTACATAACATATTGCATAATTTTCATGATAATTAAATGCTGAAATCCACTAAATGCTGTTTGCAGCTTTAACTGAAGTTAGAAATGTAAAGACAATTGCTTATTTACAGTAACATATACATTCCAAGGGGCTTCAAAGATACCTTTTGTCATTACTTGGTCCCCTTAATCGCTGCATTCAGCTATATTATTACAGCTGGGCCCGTCTCAGATTTCTCACGATCTACAATTTATTATTTTCATAAAGAGATTCCTATTTTAAAATGTGGAGCCATGAAGCGAGTGTGTATAATAAACGTATCTCTCTCACCCTCTGTGTGCGTTTTCATGTATTTGTTGAATAGGAGCTTGAGCACGAATTAAGCCTACCTGGCCTGTGTACATGTGGAGGCTATAAATATGTGTGTGGGGTGTCTGATAGTAGGTTAATTAAAATGAACCTGCTTCAAGAGTTACGGTGCTTCTATATATCTATATTATCATCATCTCACACACAAAGTCAACAGTGTTTAGGCTATTCTTGCAATGGATAATGATACAAAGAAGAAACAAATTTTCCAATTCCTTTACAACAGTAGGCTAGTATAACCACAGCTTACAAAAAAGATTCCGATCACGTCTCCACTTCCCACTATATGCAAATACCTGGCCATTCCATTACCGCAGAAAATAAGCTGTTGAAACTATGTTGAGCTCAAACAAACCAAATATATTTATCCTAGAAGACATGCAGATATGAGTGATGCATGCAGAAAAAAACCCTGTTAATCTTCAAATTGTAGAAAATATGAATAGGATATACATTATTATATTTCTTTCTAATTATAATTTTGTTTATATTGTAGGCTAATTGTTAACGCTTTCCTATTGCAGAGGATGTTTAGTGGTCGTAGTACAACGTGAAATGAGATGTGTGCTCCACTTGTAAAATGAAACAAGCAGTCAATGAAACTTCACCTACTGGCAGAACTGTTTCAAGTCACTCGTGAGGATTTACAATTATCCCGATTTATGGATTTGTCTACGTGAGTAAATACGTACTAAAAGTAAATACGTACTAAAATTAGATGGGTCCTCGGTAAGTCATGTTTTGGGGAATAAATAAAAGCAACAGAGGTCTTGTATAGTGGTACACTGAAAATGTACATTTGTCCCTGTTTTGTAGGTATGCTTTTATCCATGTTGACTACATGCAAAAAATATGCTATACAGCTACAACTACAATGAACTTCCTTACCAGATACCTCCACAGTGACAAGCGTGTACTCCTTTAAATAGAATTCAGAATATTTGTGAGAACATGCAAGAAATAAAAGAAGACAAAGGAAATAGAGAGATAGGGAGGGGAAGTTACTCTAGGGACAACATCATGCTGATGACATATTAGTTCTGGAATAGAAACCTGCCTCATCCGTGGTGCAAACCTGAGGGAGGAAATGTCTTGACACTCAAGAGGATCCAAGACAAAAAACAAACTGGTGATGTAATTCCGGGTGGGAGATGGAGAGAACGATATAAGGGAGGGGTTGCCAACAAAAAAAGAGCTGAGCGAGTTGGTTCCAGAGAGGCGACTACAGAGACAAAGAGAGTTAAAACAGTGAGCGGAGGAAGGAAACCAGCATGGGCGTTATACCAACTCTACCCCATGGTGCAGCACTTAGCTGATATAAAATTCAACAGTTTCATGACATCATCTAAAAGTAGCTGCTGTAACTTACTGATTACATCATCCTCACGTGATGTCGTTCCCAAGGTATTCTGAGGACAAGCCTGTAAAACGGATGGAAGTACTGAGATTGTTACCTAAGATTAGACCCTATTTAACCTCAGAATGTTTATTCGATTCCAGAATGATAATTCAAATCAAGATGATTTGTTAAATTCCAGAAGGTTAATTTGATTTTACAATGTTTACTTGATTCAACATTTATTTGATTCTTAATTGGTTTTCATTTCTGCACAAGCATCATGGAATTTGAATTTAAATTCAGGCTGTGTGGTTTGTTAACCAGACATTTAACCTGTAGGTATTTTAAGGTTGTGTATGTGTGTGTAAAGCATTGAAATAAACACACACAAGTTTGTGTTTTTTCAGCACTTGCCATGTTTTATAGTAAGGTACACATACATTTGAGACTGTCTTTGTGCTCACAGTAAAGAATACGCACTGCCTCTCATTCCCTCTGACCTAAATACACACAGACACATATACTCCCACTCTCACACACCCACACACATAATGTCCTTTATGCAAGCTTAATTTCTTCTGTCACCTAATTTAGGCTTTTCTCACTCCTCTGGGATGCAATGATATGAAATACCACTTTTACTTAAAAAACATACTCAGGAACTTAACCAGAAGAATACAAAAAATAAAATAAACAAATAAAACATAAATAAATAAATAAAAGATAGCATCTTTATAAAATAAAGTTTGGAAATCAACATCTTTATGCATAAGTAGTATTAATATTAACAGTTTGTTATTTTTATTCATCATACAACGGAGTAATATTCATAGTAATGGTAGAAGAGCAATAGCGACAGATACTAGGATGTTCTGCACTGCACACGGTTGCCATGACAACCGGCTGTTGTTGCCATGGAGATTGAGAGCTGTGTTATTGGAGGGCCGTTGTCGTGATGACAGTCTTTGGAATAATAGACCATTGGGTTCCTTAGTCACTGAACCCCAAAAACTTCAATGATCGATACACTGACCAAATGGCTGATTTGTTTGATTGACTAATGACATCAATTAGAATAAACCCCAAACCTTACCCCCTCATGAAATTAACAACAGGTCCATGGGCGTTGGTCAGTTAAAAACTGCCGGTTGCTAGGCAACGCCCACAGCAGTCACAACCCCTCCTTCCCCCCACATAGCTAAGCAACCACAGCTAAGAATCGAGGCAGAGAAGCCTTGACTGAAACGCCTAGTCCTCAGACAGGGCGTGCCACTTGGCAATCTGTCGGCGCGGGTGGTCACATATCTCCCTCCAGTGCTCACCGGAGGTGCCGGGAGCAGCCATACCCAGGACCAGGCGTCCGAGAATGGGCTTGGAGGACCGGGAGGTGTCCCCTGCCCTTGTTGGAGGAGATTCAGAGTCCATGAGCAGGAGCTCGACGCTGGTCTCCCTCAGCCCCTCCTGGGAGGCAACATCGAACACAAACAGCTCGTTGAACACAGGGTTGGGGGAACACTTCTTCACATGGGTCTTCTTCTTACTGACACGCTTTTTCCCTTGGAAGAGGTTGATTTTCACATATGGGTCTAGAGGGAGGGAGAGAGGTAGGGAGACTTTGTCACTATGAATTTTTTAAAAATGTTATGTGTGTGTTCCAAATGGCATTCTACTCTCCATACTGTCAAGGGCACATAGGGCCCTACATAGGTAAAAGGAAGTTAAGAGTATTTACCAGACGGCCCGTGGTTATCGTTCTTGGGCAGGTGGCGAGCCTTCAATACCACCACTGTCAAAGTGCTGGTTGTTGACTGGTAACAAAGAGACAGCAGCAGCTCCCCGCGCCCAGCACTTCTCTATTCACAGGGAGAAAGGGAGGGGATGGAGGGAGGGACAGGGAATAGAGAAAATAGGAAGAAAAATTTACTGATTAAAATGTACGTATTTACTACTTCATTGTTTCTCAAACCCGGATCAGCAGACTGGTGCAGTGGACCAATGCATTCCAATTTGTGGCATATCCCTCATGAAAAAGTCCCCGTGATTGCATTAGTTCCTTCATAGAACCGTAGTTACACAAACACATCTGTTGTCTATTATTTTGAAGTTGGCTCATGAAGAATGCTTATTAGTTCAATCCTATGAATTAAATTCTAACTTTCAAATGGTTTGAGCTATTAACTAGCATGAACCCCAGTAATTAAATAGATGACTCTCAGGAACAAGTACGTGTTGTCAGTTCCACACTATAACACTATTCACATGCTCTGTAGAACACGTTAAAAGTCACTGTAATGAAAATCACAATTCAAAAGAAGGCATGTCATCTTTTGTACAGTGATTACTTGTTGATTACAACAATTTTTGCTTGATGATCTTCCCTGATATTTTCATGAAGTTCCTAAAACCAATCTGATGCATAGCAGTCACTACAACCAACAGACCAAAATCCTTCAATTTGTTTGACCTAGTTTTAAATATTTGGGTGTTCAATAATTATGATAATAGATAAGGAAATTGCTTGATGAACCATATTTTGGCAAATGTTAAAACAGTTTTATAATTTTTTTTTGAAAAGGAACCAGTTCTGCCGGCCCATGATTAGAAGCGATGAATGTTGTTGCCCTCATTGAATTCAAACCTGGGTGTCCCGTGTGAAAGGCTTTACCCACTACCCCACTAAGCTATACGTGTGCTGACTGTCGGTATAGCGTCTCAACATTAGATAATTTTGTCATGCATTAACATCACGCCAAGTTTGAATATTTCACTAGACACCATTAAGCATTGTGTTAAAGGTTTCTTATTAAGTTTACTTCCACCACAAATAGCATCTAAGACTTGTATAGCTTTTGCCACTGGCCATTTTAACAGCTGATTAGCCAGTAATAGGCTAGTATCTACTAACTTAGTACTTGGAAAAGTCATAAGAATTGAGCAATTGCTAGCAAGACTGAAGATTAACTTTATACTGCCAAAGCTCATTCATGGCATAACAACGTTGGTTTTTCTTTCCTTCGTAAATAACATAGATATAATAACTAAACATATAGGTGACGATAACTGACTTTTTTGTGAAGGGAAAAGATGAGAAAACCCTCTTCTTTTACTGCCCAAGGGTTTTGATCTAGCCTATATTACCCCAAAAAGCATGCACAGATGCGTACTTCAAAAATCCACCAGAAATAGTCGCAATATAGCTGTAAACAGTCTTATTTTAGGCTTACTATAATGCAGAGGTGGGGGACTCGAGTCACATGACTTGACTCGAGTCTGACTCAAGTCACATGACTTGACTCGAGTCTGACTCAAGTCACAATTTTCAGGACTTGTGACTTGCTTGATTAAAGTATGAAAATGATTTGACTTGACTTTGACTTGAGAACAAGTTACTTGAGACTTGACTTGACTTGAAGTGGAAGACTCGACAATGACTTGAACTTGTAATTAACAAACAGCAATACAATTATTTTATATGTTGTGACATCAGCACCACTAATCAGCGTTTGTGCCTTTAATGCTGCACAATTCAAACCGCGCCAAACATGGCAGACAGTAACGTTAGTCGAGCTCCACATATAGTATCGTTTGGATACAAGGACTTTGAACTGGACCGTGTGAATAAAAAAAGATTTGCCAGATGCAAAATATGCAACAACGTCAAATTTCATTCGTTATTTTAAGAACCACAAGGAAAGGTAAGAAAGTAATCTCTTTATATTCAGTTTCACTAAGATCTATAACGATTAAGTTACTAATGTAATGAATTAATCTTTTGTTTGTCATAATTTGGCCTTGGTTGCATATTTTATTTTATTTTTTCTTGTTAGAAATGTGACCATTATCATTACAGAATACATCTGGTAAATAGATATAAGGGAATTTGACTATAACAGTGGCACATTTTAATGTTGATGGGCATCTTAAAATGAGCGGGCATGTATATTATTACACGTAGGCTATAATGTCTGTATTAAATTTGGGCATTTTCAAGTGTTTGTGGACTGCGTGTGGAAACTAAAAAGAATTGTGCTTACACCATAACAGTTAACTTTACTGCATGAAAGGTTAACATGGAGGCGCCGATGTGATTACTAGCACCTAAACATTTCAAAGAGTTTTTTTTTTTACTCATACAGACAAGAATAATTACAGCGTAATTACATATTAGGCAGTTTTTCAGTCAATTGCGTGTTATTTCTTGATAACAGACCGTTGCCATGAAAAACAGCGCGTTGCTATGGACGCAGCAGGATTCTAACCAGAGACGGAACGGACTATTTTCTTTAGAGGAAGCAATACAATCGTTTTTAAATCAATAAATTCCTTTTGAAATCAATATTTTGTGTCAAATTATAGATTTATTTGGTAGGTAGCCATGTAATAAGCGGGATAAGGTATAGCGAGGCGGTTTTTATAGCGAATACAACCCTTCAGGCTGATTCAAGATCCCTCCGCTTCGTCCCCCCAAAAAATTGTACCGCGGAGGAGAACAATATTTGATTTTGAAATCGAGCTTCGCACCAAGCGCACGTCAGAAACAGAGGACAGTGTGTGTGTGTGTTCATCTCTTTAGTACTGTGACTTGACTTGACTTGAAACTTATAAGGACTCGACTTGACTTGCTTAGGGTGAACCCTTGACTTGACTTGCTTGATTTATCTGAACTGTGACTTGAGACTTGACTCAAGACTTGATGGTTAAGACTTGAGACTTGCTTGGACTTGACCATGTGTGACTTGTCCCCATCTCTGCTATAATGTAGCTACAGAAGGTTGTAGCCAGCAAAATCAAAATATATCCTGAAAAAATCCTAATGCATAATTTGTTTTGTGCTATTTCATTTCATGGCACAACAACATTCATTTTTCTTTTATTCGTGAATGACATTGATACAATAACTATTAATATAGGTGACAATAACTGATGTTTTCGTCAAGGGAAAGATGAGAGAATCGTGGAAATAACTCCTCGTTTTAAATTGCAAGGGGTCATGATCTACTGTATTTTATCTTAAAAAAGCAAGCACGGATGTGTACTTAGAAAAAAGTCACAATATAACCATAAACAATTTTTATTAGGCTTACTATAATGTCGCTTCTGAAGGTTGTAGCCAGCAAATTTTTTTTCTACCCTGAACAAATCCTAATGCATAATTTGTTTTGAGTGCGGTGAGGCTTGAACACCTGTCCCCTGCATGGCAGTCTGCATCTCTAACCACTATGTTATAAGGGGTAGTCAGTCAGTCACATTCACTCTTCTTGGCGAAAAAATCATCCTAATACCGTAATACTACAATACCCCTTTTCTCTTCCAATTTCAGCATATACAATCATCGTAATGACTTATCGCAACTTCCAATGAGAATTGAATTTCAGGGCATAAACCCGCTTTTCTCCCATTATGCTCTCTAAATCAATGAATAACCTGGAAACAACTTTCAGTCACCTGACCTATCTAAAGAAGTAATCAGAAGGGGAATAATTATGTCCCTACTTTTGATACCTCGCCCCACCTCAGGCGTTGCCAGCCCTATATGGGCCTCCTAGTAAGACTCCCAGCCACACATTCTCGGAAGCACAACCAAGGCATGCACCCTGCCTGTAGTGGACACCTCAGCACTGCATTGCCATGCCCTAAACCGGTGTCACACAAGAGTAATGGATTGTATTATATTACAATAACAATTATTAATATCTACATTATTATTAGAACACACACGTGAACAAATGCAAGTATGCATACATGCAGTGTCTCTATCACACACACACACAACCATTTCCAGCCTCTTCTACTGTGGCTATTCCCTAGGAGGCCTCCTCTTAGAAGAGAGAGAACGAGAGGAGGGAGAGGCGTTGGCTGCACGTACCACAAACCTGCTCTCAGTTTTATTGATCTGCCCGGGTGGCAGCAGCAGAATACAGACATGCAGCTGGCCACAGCCCTTTTCTCGCTCTGTCTCTCTTCTTCTCACCTCCATTCTCTCTCTCATCTCCTTCCTCTGTCGCTCTCTCTTCTGTTTTCAATTGAGTTGAATTCTACTGAATAGGTGCTTTATTCAGTTTCCAAACAAAATGTTAACAAAGTAATCCAACCATGGTACATCTCTCATCTTTCTGTCTCTGTCGTCTCCTTTCTCTGCGTGTGTGTGCATGTGTGTGTGTGTCTATGTGTCTTACATCCAGATGAGACTGCTTTACAAAGACAATGGACAGCATCTCAACACAGATCCTCTTTAATAATACTGATCAACAATGCCACAGGGAGTTATCCCCTAAAAAGCCTTGTTTCTATCCAAATCGACATAGACTGATGACAACCTTTGAAACCACAGTCCTTTTCCTCTTTAATCCACATGAACAGAGTAGCGAACAGAGATAAATAATGAAAATGTGTTTTTTCTAATGTGAGTCAGTCTATCCATCCATTTATCCATCTGTCACTGTAAACCTGACTGAGTCTTTTTTCTGGTACTTCTAGTCAACGGCACAGCAGCAGAGAGAGTTAAACAATCAAACACAATGGCAGAGAAGTCTGGCATTCAACACCACACAGACACACAAAGCTCATTCCCTTTTACTATCACTTTCTCTCCAGGCATGTGCACATGTGAGGCAGAGCACATGCCCTTTTGCTATATAGTGTCCTATCCATTTGACATGTGCCGTCCGTCACTGTGACTTGCGTCTGGCACATCAACGTGCATGCGCATCATGCACCCCGACACACGTTCTGCTCTGTGTTAGCCAAAAACTCCGCCCATTTTTTCAGTTTCAGCACATTTCTTTTTTAAGGTCTGTGCATGGTCTTGCCCTCTACGTTTTGATGTATTACTGACTCTTCATTCTTTTCTCCTTCTTTCTTTTGTCAATTAATTTTCAAATCGATTTACCCTTTCTCTCTCTCTCTACAACTTTCACCAGTGTAGACCACACAGTGTAGTAAACTTAACTGTCTCCTTCCTGTGTAGTACTGATTATCCACAATCATATTCCATCATGACACAGAGGACAGAATATCAGTTTTAAATTTAGAATTATCTAGAGGTCATAAATATACAGTTGCTGGTACCTGTAGCACTATTCAACTAAGTCCCAAATATTACCTCAATGCTTCTTTGGCTTAAGATACTGAGTACAATTCCAAAAATGCCTTTTATCTGAATCCATGGGAGAACCTCACCCTCACCCTAAGCACTGACAGTCCTATATTTAAAAAAATGGCTTTGAAATTATATGCATCAGAAAACAAATATGAATAGTATAATCTGCATTACTTATTATTAGAAATTGAGATTCTTCCTGTGTTATGGCATTAGTGTGCAATTTAGCTAGACGCTTACTCTAGCTTTTTCATATTACAAATTAAATATAAATAAACTCTTAAGAGGATTTAACAAAGGTTATGTTAATGGTTATTATGCAAAGCAGACCTGATGTTTGACACTAGTTAACTACCCATGAATCTCAAACAGCTCCCTATCCACTACACATTTGCTCTGAGAGACCTCCATGGTCACGTGTTGCTAACTAAACTGAAAATATTAATGAAAAAATGCATTCATTTCGGGACACACTTGTGAAATGAATGATGAAATGAATGGTCCATTTCACATTAATAAAACAAGCATGAAAATCTAATGTACAAATTATACCTTATATTATTTTGTTTAAGAAAAAATAAATATCATTAAAAATTCCATTAAACTTAGGATTTTTTGTAAATCATTTCAGTTCTTGAAATCAGATATAAACAAATGTATTTTATATCATTAGGCACACCTATCCAATTTTTGTATCAAACTGGGCAAGCTCAAAAATAACATGGTGCCTTATGGGATTCCACTTCGCTCATAGAGGCTGCATTGTTGTATACTTGCTGAAAGGGGTCACTAGAAGGTTTAACTAACCCCTACACCCTTAATCCCTTTTGCTCCATCAGTAAATTGGACATTCCTGCTAGTAGAAGAAAGTCTGCTTGAACACGCAAATGGATGGCCGAGAGTTGAGTGGAGTCAGGAGAGGTTCATTTGGAATTGTGCATACATTTATTTTTTAAAGCCCTTCTTCCACCAGTTTTCATGAAGTGCTTATATAGATACCCAGATTTAACCACAGGCTAAACTCAAAAGTGCAAGCAGTGCCTACAGTGGATATAAAAAGTCTACACACCCCTGTTAAAAGGCCAGGTTCTTGTGATGTAAATGAATGAGACAAAGATAAATCATGTCAGAACCTTTTCCACCTTTAATGTGACCTGTAACGTGAACAATTCAATTGCAAAACAAAGTGAAATCTGTGAAAAAAAATCACAATAACCTGGCTGCAAAATTGTGCACACCCGAACGAATACTTTGTTGAAGCACCTTTTGATTTTATTCTAGCACTTTTGGGGTAGGGGTGCTGAAAGGTGAACTTCATCTTCAGCTTTCTAATGGACACCTGAAGGTTTTGTGCCAAAATTGTGCCTGGTATTTTGAACTTTTCATAATTCCCTCCACCCGCCCTGGTTCCAGCTGAGGAAAACCAGCCCCAAAGCATGATGCTGCCACCACCATGCCTCACTGTGGGTATGGTGTTCTTTGGGTGATGTGCAGTGTTGTTTTGGCGCCAAAAATACCTTTTGGAATTATGGCCAAAAAGTTTAACCTTGATTTAATCAGACCATAATACATTTTCCCACGTGCTTTTGAGAGATTTGATGTTTGTTTTTGCAAACTTCAGCCGGACTTGGATGTTTTCTTTCTCTCTTCTTCTCGTCTTTTCATCAATTTTGGAGGGACGTCTAGTTCTTGGTAATGTCTCTGTTGTGCCATATTTTCTACACTTGATGATTCACTGTGTTCCATGGTATATGTAATGCTTTGGAATTTCTTTTGTACCCTTCTCTTGACTGATATCTTTCAACAATGAGATCCCTCTGATGCTTTGGAAGCTCTCTGCAGACCATGGCTTTTGTTCTGAGATGCAACTAAGAAAATGTGAGGAAAATCCTACATCCTACTAGAACTTTATTTGTGATTAATCAGAGTCACTTTAAATTATGGCAGGTGTGTAATGACTTCTATTTAACATGAGTTTTAATGTGATTGGTTAAATCTGAACAGAGCCACATCCCCAGTTATAAGAGGGTGTGCACACTTATGCAACCAGGTTATTGTAAGATTTTCATTTATAAAATGTCCCCCTCAAAGATTTAAGTTTGTTTTTCAATTGAATTGTTCACATGATAGGTCACATTAAAAGTGGAAAAGGTTCTGACATGATTTATCTTTGTCTCATTCTTTTACATCACAAGAACCTGTCATTTTAACAGGGTTGTGTAGACTTTTTATATAAACTGTATGTAATGATGATGATGAAGGAGAACCAAGTAATTCCCTCATACCCTAATAGGAGTGACCTCACTGAGTAATGTATTTGTCACTTTTTCATTTTAGTAGATTTTAGTGTATTTTTGTTATCAAGTAAACAAACACCCAGCTAATTCATATTACAAAATAAAAAGGCTAGTGACCTACAAAAACTAAATGCATTGTTCCTTCAATAAATAAGCCAGATTGCTAGTGAAATAATATTATATTGAAGCAGTAACTGCCTTGCTCTGTTCAAAGTAATTTTAGCATCAAAACAACAGTTCTCAGTTTTAAGCTTAGCTATCCCATGAACACGTTGAAAGTAGTGTATGTGCTGTGGGTGATGATTGGTTGGTAGACTAGGTCAATTGCCTATTGTGCTTGGAATTCCTCACAACATTCTCATTGCCTAATGAATGCTACGTTTGACGCATTGTTCCTTTCGACCTTCGGCACATTTGGGCGCAAGTGTCTGGGAACCCGATTACTCTTACCTTGACATTCTTCTTGATGATCTCACGGCTCATGAGGACACGGCCCTCTGTCAGGTTGATCCCAGCCAATGGGACGAGAGTCTCCCCGATGACCTCATCGCGGGAGAACCGATCAAAACTGAGCACCATGAAATGGAGAGACAACTCCTGCACGCGGACCAAGGGGATCCCATAGAAGCTGAAGGTCTCATCAAACGCTGGGTCCAGAGTTTTCCTCAACACGCGAGTCTTGACCCGGTGCTTCTTCTCGGGCAGCAGGGTAAGCTTGATGTAAGGGTCAGAAGTCAGGGACTGCTCGTCAGTCGGGGTCAGCCCATGGGCCTCCTTGATGTGAACCACAAACGCCTTTTTCTCAGAGTTGTACTCTAGGGAGAAATGAAGGGTACCAAGGCCCACATCAATGCCCTCGTCCTGGGGTTTGTCCTGGTCTGCAGTTCCCATGGTGGGGGTGGCGGCCTGGCTTGAGAGGCTACCACTGGTGGTCGTAGAGGGGGATGCAAGGGCCTGGTCTTTAACCCCAGGTTGAGTAAACCCTGGATAAGGGGAGGGAACTTCCAGATCTGGGGAGCTACGGACCTTGGTGTGACTATGAGCACTGGGGTGTAGGGGTTTGGTGGTGGTGAAGTTGCCGTTCAGGTCTCGTTGTTTCTCCAGGTCCAGGTGGAGAGACGTTCTGCCGCTGGTCGGGCTCAAGGCTGCTTGTTGTTGTGTCGGTTGTTTACTATTGCTGTTTCCGTTCACGTCCGTTTTGTTTTCGTTTGCTGTGGCGGCAAACTTCTTTTTGCCACTGAGGCTCTCCGGGTAGATGTCCACTCCTTTGAGCATGTGAACAAACTTGTAGGGCTGTGTCTTCTGGGACTTGGTGTTTTTACGCTGGCAGCAAATCCAGGCAAAGATGGAGACGCACGAGATGAGGCCGAACACACTCACCACAGCAACACTCACAGGCACTTCCGCTGCAGAGGGAATGATAGATAAGGAGAGGGGAGGAAGACAGGAAAGGGAGAAAGAGAGAGATAAAGAGATTGAGAGAGAAACCAAAACAGATGGATGAAAACGTTTGTCTTGTAAACCGCTCATCCTGAGGGGATGATTTGTTGTGTGTGTGTGTGAGAATGTTCAATAAGCATTAGCTTTCTCTGTAAAACGTTTGAATATTCTGTAAAACGTTTGAATATTAATGCATCAAGAAGCCTCATCAGACACCCACTGCTATTGCTATTATTAATAATAGACTGACTGACAGACTAATTGGCTGAGTCAGAAACAGAATAACAGCGTAGCCCAGGGTTGCGTCACAAATGGTACTCAATTCCCTATGGGTGCTGGTAAATTAAATATTGCACTATAAGGTGTCATTTAGGAAGTCTACAGTGATGTCATTCTAGTTATATGACAAACAGCATTATCTGCAATCCCTACCTAAAATGTTTGTGGAACATTATTTTGACACAACATGGTCTTTTTATGATGTTATGGCAATATGATAATATATTGATTACATAACTTATTTTTAAATGTAGAAATCATTATTATTCATTACTTGATTATTCATTAAATCATGAATGTGAAATATAATGTGAGACAATTGGATAGTTGACAGGGACATCAGAATCACATTTATTCAGTAAGTACATACAGATACACACTATTAATAGGTATAATAGTGCTGCTGGTGGTAGACAACGAATTGGGACATAATTCACGAAATCCACACGAAGTTGACAATTATTTTGAATGGGTGGTAACGTGTGGCTAGTTAGAAAAACCAAAAGACTGTTTTCTTATCTTATTTTCAGGTCAGAAAAAAGGTGGAGGGCAACCCCTTTGCCTATACACAAAGACGTGGGCGCACACATGCATTTGTACATAAAAACTATTGAAAAACACTCCTAAATATGCCACGTCAAGACATACAGCAGACTACAGTAATCTGATAGTATCTGTACAGCACGGGAAATTAGAGCGAACAGTATTACTTCACTTCAATACCTACTTAAAAAAATGTAAGAGAAAAAAATTGCAACCGACATCGCAGTGCAGAGGGTTTAGAGACAGATGGACATTTACGGGTGGGTGGGTAAATGACTAGACTCTACGGTAACATCCCTTATGGCATCCTGTTCCCCATATACTGAACAGCCTTGGTCAAACGTAGTAGTGTATATACTGGACAGGCAGTCATTTGCGACGTCCCTAGGCATTAGGCTACAGACCAAAAATGACACTTGGGATCTAGCCGAGTTTTCCATCCCCCTTGATGGCCAACTCCTCTTAAATGGTACAGCTACTTACCAAACTGCGTTTCTTCCGCGACCATTGGAGCCATGTTCCTGCTCGTTATAGCGTGCTTTGTCCAAGGTGCTGAAACCGTTGCGGCTTCGGGTTATTCCAGCGCCGTACAAACCTTTCGTTACCCAACAACCCTGCTCACTAATCCGTTCTCTTGGTCTACTCGGTGTATCTCCTTGACAGCAAATAGCTGCTGTATGTGATAATGTGAGTCCTTCAATTATTTAATATGTTTGTTTTCGGATAAATTATTCAAACGCAGGGTTCTTTTTAGCGAGGCAAGAGTTGATATTCTCAGTTCTCCTCCCTGCGCGAGTCTCACCCAGATGCTGTAGTTACTCTGCGCTATGAGCATCTCTGAAGAGGCACCACTCCTTTCCCTCACTCTTTCTCAACCCCTCCTTTTTTTCTTCCAAGCACCCCACCCCTCGTGCGGAAATCACTGCCGCTGACGCAGTTGTGACGGAGGCTGATGAAATCACTGCCTCAGTGAAACAGCACAAGCAACAGCTGACTGAATACTTTGCCATGAAAGGAGCATCCCATACGCCTGTCCTGAGTGTGTGTGGGTGTAGACCTGAGTCTATGTCTATCGATTAAAATATTGAGGCGACTGGTAGCTTACAGTTGGTTTGAATCCTGAGCCAGCAATATGGCCTATTAAGCTGCCCTTAAGCAAGGCATGTAATTTATTGATGGGTTGTATTTAACAATTTAAAATAAATAATGTTACACCTGGCCTCAAATACTCATATCATAAACTATGAAAAATATAAACACAAAGACTTAATTCCATTGTGGTCCGCAGCCAGTACACTAATTGCTCCAGTGTTGCCGTCAGTAATGGCTGACCCCACATTTCAAGGGTGCCTCAGGGAGAGTTGGGATATGCAAAAGAAACACATTTGTATTTCAAACCGACAAACCTTTACTATCTTTGAATATTACAAGTTACATCAAAAATGCACTGCTTACTATTGTCTATCATAGATTAACTGCCTTTGGTAGGGATGCAAATTATTTTTAAACTGTACATCACTATTTGTGTGGGTGTGGCCATAGCTCTTCTGTCAATATATACCATCTCCTTGTTTTTCTGTGGCATATGAAGTCTGTGTGTAGACCTACAGTACAACCATTCTTATGACAGGGAAGGTTTTTTTGTTGTTAAAGATATGGCTTACAGCAATCCACTGGTTTTAGCTTTTCAATACCTCATCTCTCAGTCAGAAAATAGAAAACTACCTCACACACACATACCTATCACAAAAACCCTTACACAGAAAATGCTTCATCATTTTTACAACATTAGACAGAAAACCATAATTGTGTACAGTCTGCTGGAAGGGTCATCTGCTCCATCAAGGTCGCAAAAGCTATCCTCTGGCAAGTAAATCATGATGGGAAGAAAGTTATTTTCCCTTGTTTTTGCCCTCAAAAACTACACTCACCTAAAGGATTATTAGGAACACCTGTTAAATTTCTCATTAATGCAATTATCTAATCAAACAATCACATGGCAGTTGCTTCAATGCATTTAGGGGTGTGGTCTTGGTCAAGACAATCTCCTGAACTCCAAACTGAATGTCAGAATGGGAAAGAAAGGTGATTTAAGCAATTTTGAGTGTGGCATGGTTGTTGGTGCTAGACGGGCCGGTCTGAGTATTTCACAATCTGCTCAGTTACTGGGATTTTCACGCACAACCATTTCTAGGGTTTACAAAGAATGGTGTGAAAAGGGAAAAACATCCAGTATGTGGCAGTCCTGTGGGCGAAAATGCCTTGTTAATGCTAGAGGTCAGAGGAGAATGAGCCAACTGATTCAAGCTGATAGAAGAGCAACTTTGACTGAAATAACCACTCGTTACAACCGAGGTATACAGCAAAGCATTTGTGAAGCCACAACACGCACAACCTTGAGGTGGATGGGCTACAACAGCAGAAGAACCCACCGGGTACCACTCATCTCCACTACAAACAGGAAAAAGAGGCTACAATTTGCACGAGCTCACCAAAATTGGACAGTTGAAGACTGGAAGAATGTTGCCTGGTCTGATGAGTCTCGATTTCTGTTGAGACATTCAGATGGTAGAGTCAGAATTTGGCGTAAACAGAATGAGAACATGGATCCATCATGCCATGTTACCACTGTGCAGGCTGGTGGTGGTGGTGTAATGGTGTGGGGGATTTTTTCTTGGCACACTTTAGGCCCCTTAGTACCAATTGGGCATCGTTTAAATACCACAGCCTACCTGAGCATTGTTTCTGACCATGTCCATCCCTTTATGACCACCATGTACCCATCCTCTGATGGCTACTTCCGGCAGGATAATGCACCATGTCACAAAGCTCAAATCATTTCAAATTGATTTCTTGAACATGACAATGAGTTCACTGTACTGGCCCCCACAGTCACCACATCTCAACCCAATAGAGCATCTTTGGGATGTGGTGGAACGGGAGCTTCGTGCCCTGGATGTGCATCCCACAAATCTCCATCAACTACAAGATGCTATCCTATCAATATGGGCCAACATTTCTAAAGAATGCTTTCAGCACCTTGTTGAATCAATGCCACGTAGAATTAAGGCAGTTCTGAAAGCGAAAGGGGGTCAAACACAGTATTAGTATGGTGTTCCTAATAATCCTTTAGGAGAGTGTAATATGTTTCAATAGGTGACATAAATAAGTTATCGAAAAACCGTGAGGAGTTAGTAGAAAAAGAGAAGCTATCTTTGGAATTTCATTTTGTGAATAATTATTTAGCCTAATACATTTGTAGAATATTCATCTTCAGTTAACTAAGCAGAGAAAATTCAGAAAGAGATGATAGGATTTGTGTGTTATTTAGTTTCTCATTCCCTCCTAAAATAATGTAGATTTTCATTTTTGATTTACATTTGATGAATTAGCCTACACAATAAGCAGAATCTTCTATTGAAAAACGGAAACCCATGTGATAAGTGGCCTACATCATTTGTATTATGTTTCAATTATAGCCTAATTAAGTTTCAATTAATCTGGGACTATCGCGCATTTATCAATTGACGTCATGCATTCAGCGAGGGGTGATTAGCGCCTGGGTACCATTTGGGTATCAATGCTGAGTCGCGTGGGCTGGATTAAGTCGGAAAACAGGGTAAAAAAACCAACAGGTATATAGTCTCTCAATAGTTTTCTCTTGGTCAGTTTACATGGAACGGAACAATGTAATGGAAAAGCCTATTTAGGAAAAGTCATGGAAGGAGGAAAGTGTAGCTTTCAAAATGGCAGTTCTATTTTAATGAAAAACTCTAACGCCAATTGGCAGAGGCGTCGCAAGGCTCACAAAACATTCGGGGCTTAGCCCCCCCTCCCTGACCGGGACAGAAAGTACAGGGTTTTTAATGTAAACGTGGAAAATTTCTATATAGACGATAGCGGCCCACATGTCTACATTGTCATAATGCGCTATCGGAATTATAGATGAATAGATCAGGTGATAATTTTTATTATTATTATTTTTGGTCAATTTGAGATCCGGGGCCTAACGACGCCACTGCCAATTGGCATATGCATTTGGCGGTTCTAATGTTAAAAGAGTCCTCAAAGGGACACAATTATGTATCCATAACAGACATGGAAACAATGGAACTTGTTCGTGTGCGACTAGACATGATTGACAAGCATAGACTTGATTGACACTATGTTGTCATTATTTAGAAATGTAAACAAAATAATAATTTGTCATGGCCATCTTCTATGCAGTGGTGTAAAAAATAGTATTTGGCTGTGTTCACCGGTTTTGTGAAGTTGCTAAGGATGAGCTAAATTACCTAAACAGAGTTTATTTTACTGATCACTGGTTAGTTTTGAACTCCCAAAATTGTGTACATTTATGAGATTAATGTGTTTGGCAACAAAAATAAGTATTAGTAAAGAGCTGGATTTTCAGGCCCTTAAAACCAGGGATCAAGTGCG
The DNA here is from genome assembly GCF_011004845.1 of Esox lucius. Classification (NCBI taxonomy): domain Eukaryota; kingdom Metazoa; phylum Chordata; class Actinopteri; order Esociformes; family Esocidae; genus Esox; species Esox lucius. The sequence goes on along the minus strand of NC_047592.1, from coordinate 26,627,509 downwards.
TAATCTTGGTGTTCTGATAAAACTCAGACCTCACATTTAACAGTCATATTCAAACGGTCACCAAAACAGCATTATATCATCTAAAAAATATTGCAAGATTTGCAGGCTTGGTGCCCCAAAAAGACCCAGAGAAGCTCATCCATGCTTTTATCTCTAGTAGGGTTGACTACTGTAATGGCCTCTTAACTGGACTCCCCAAAAATACTTTAAAACAGCTGCAGCTAATTCAGAATGCTAACCAGGACCAAGAGAAAAGAGCACATCACTCCGGTTCTTAAATCTTTGCATTGGCTTCCAGTCAGTTACAGAATAGATTTCAAAGTGGTGCTTTTAATTTATAAATGATAATATGTTTGAATTGAATTGTGCTATATAAATACATTTGCTTGCTTTACCTGGTTACTTAGATCTTAATTAGAAGCCGAACACAGTTGAGTACTTTTACTTTGCACTTTGTACACCTCTACTTCTATGTGATTTTTGTGATCTTTCATTTCAGTTCCAAAGATGTGTTGTTGAGCTGGGGGATGCTGTTGCCTGGGTAAATGCCAACATGGACCTTTTCTGAGACTGGGTAGTCCTCACCCCTGAATGATGAGGAAATACAGGGTTCTCTGCAGATGCTCAGAGAGGCTTCAACTCTAGAGGAAGAACAAGAAGCTCTCTCCCAATCATGTTTATGTTTAATAATTTTGAAGACACTGAAACATTCATGGAAGAAATAGACAAAAGAGGACTTAGTGATCATTTTGAGCTTCCCTGTTAATTATGTTTGTTGATGAGGATACCTATTAGCTGTCTTTAAACCATCAGCTAATGCTGGGTTCCACACAACAAAAATTACAAGATCCAGAAAACACAATATAATTTGACGAGACAAAGAGACAAGGAACATCATTTATTTAGCAAGAGTAAACTGGACAGTGTTTTGGAAGTGTTCACCTGGCCATACAATATGATGAATCTTGCGGCTCAGCTCTTTCTTCACCACGACAGACCGATACATCGACCGCATTACTGCAGAAGCTGCACCGATCCGTCTGTCAATCTCCCGTTCCATCCTTCCCTCACTCGTGAACAAGACCACTAGATACTTAAACTCCTCCACTTGAGGCAAGCACTCTCCACCAACCTGAAGTGGGCAAGCCACCCTTTTCCGACTGAGGACCAGGCCTCGGATTTGGAGGTACTGATTCTCATCCCCACCGCTTCACACTCGGCTGCAAACCGTCCCAGCGCATGCTGAAGGTCCTGGTTTGAAGAAGCCAACACGACAACATCATCCGCAAAGAGCAAAGACGAAATCGTGTGGTCCCCAAACCTGACACCCTCCGGCCCCTGGCTGCGCCTAGAAATTCTGTCCATTATGAACAGAACCGGCGACAAAGGGCAGCCCTGCCGGAGTCCAACATGCACTGGGAACAAGTCTGACTTACTGCCGGCAATGCGGACCAAGCTCCTGCTTCGGTCGTATAGGGACCAGACAGCCCTTAGCAACGGACCCAGGACCACATATTCCCGAAGCACCCTCCACAGGACGCCGCGAGGGACACAGTCGAATGCCTTCTCCAAATCCACAAAACACATGTGGACTGGTTGGGCAAACTCCCATGAACCCTCCAACACCCCGTAGAGGGTATAGAGCTGGTCCAGTGTTCCACGGCCCGGACGAAAACCACACTGTTCCTCCTGAATCCGAGGTTCTACTATCGGCCGTATTCTCCTCTCCAGAACCCTGGCATAGACTTTCCTGGGGAGGCTGAGAAGTGTGATCCCCCTATACTTGGAACACACCCTCCGGTCCCCCTTCTTAAAAAGAGGGACCACCACCCCGGTCTGCCATCCCAAAGGCACTGTCCCCGACCGCCACGCGATGTTGCACAGGCGTGTCAACCAAGACAGCCCCACAACATCCAGAGACTTGAGGTACTCAGGGCGGATCTCATCCATCCCCAGTGCCTTGCCACCGAGGAGTTTCTTGAACACCTCAGTGACTTCAGCCCGGGTGATGGACGAGTCCACCTCTGAGCCCTCATCCTCTGCTTCCTCAATGGAAGACGTGACGGCGGGATTGAGGAGATCCTCGAAGTATTCCTTCCACCGCCCGACGACATCCCCAGTTGAGGTCAGCAGCTGCCCACCTCTACTGTAAACAGCGTTGGTAGGGCACTGCTTCCCTCTCCTGAGGCGCCGGACGGTTTGCCAGAATCTCTTCGAGGCCAGCCGATAGTCCTTCTCCATGGCCTCACCGAACTCCTCCCAGGCCCGAGTTTTTGCCTCCACAACCACCCGGGCTGCAGTCCGCTTGGCCTGTCGGTACCCGTCAGCCGCCTCAGGAGTCCCACAAGCCAACCAGGCCTGATAGGACTCCTTCTTCAGCTTGACGGCATCCCTTACGTCCGGTGTCCACCACCAGGTTTGGGGATTGCCGCCTCGACAGGCACCGGAGACCTTATGGCCACAGCTCAGAGCGGTCGCTTCGACAATGGCGGTGGAGAACATGGTCCACTCGGACTCAATATCTCCAGCCTCCCTCGGGATCCAGTCGAAGCTCTGCCGGAGGTGGGAGTTAAAGATCTCTCTGACAGGAGACTCGGCCAGACGTTCCCAGCAGACCCTTACAGTACGCTTGGGCCTGCCGAGTCTGTCCAGCTTCCTCCCCCGCCATCGGATCCAACTCACCACCAGGTGGTGATCAGTTGACAGCTCCGCCCCTCTCTTCACCCGAGTGTCCAAGACATACGGACGCAGGTCAGATGAAACGACAACAAAGTCGATCATCGACCTGCGGCCTAGGGTGTCCTGGTGCCATGTGCACTGATGGACACCCTTATGCTTGAACATGGTGTTCGTTATGGACAAACTGTGACTAGCACAGAAGTCCAATAACTGAACACCGCTCGGGTTCAGATCAGGGGGGCCGTTCCTACCAATCACACCCCACCAGGTGTCACTGTCGTTGCCCACGTGGGCGTTGAAGTCCCCCAGTAGAACGATAGAGTCCCCAGTCGGAGCACTTTCCAGCACCCCTCCCAGAGACTCCAAGTAGGTCGGGTACTCTGCACTGCCGTTCGGCCCGTAGGCACAAACAACAGTGAGAGACCTATCCCCGACCCGTAGGCGCAGGGAAACGACCCTCTCGTTCACCGGTGTAAACTCCAACACATGGCGGCTGAGCTGGGGAGCTATAAGCAAACCCACACCAGCCCGCCGCCTCTCACCACGGGCAACTCCAGAGTGGTGAAGAGTCCCCTCCTTGAACTGCCACCTTAACGTGGTGGAGGGGTTTGAGTACCCGAGTGACCCTAGGAGCTATGTTGTCTGGGGCTATAGGCCCCTGGTAGGGTCTCCCAAGGCAAACAGGTCCTAGGCGACGGGTCAGACTAAGAGCGAGCGACGTGAGGCCGCCTTCCCGTGGGCTCACCACCCACAGGAGGGACCATAAGGGGTCGGTGCAGAGAGGATTGGGCGGCAGTCGAAGGCGGGGGCCTAGACAACCCGATCCCTGGACACGGAAACTAGCTCTAGGGACGTGGAACGTCACCTCGCTGGCGGGGAAAGAGCCTGAGATCGTGCGTGAGGTTCTGAGGTTCCGACTAGAGGTAGTCAGGATCACCTCTACACACGGCTTGGGCTCTGGAACCACACTCCTTGAGAGAGGATGGACTCTTCACCACTCTAGAATATTTAATGGGGTAATTAAATGTTTAATTGTCTAACTGGCATATCATTTAATTTTGTATTTCTTAGGTCATGCCATTAACTTTAAGATTTTGGGCTATATTAATTGACTTTCAATAATGTATGTTTTGCTCTTTTTGACCTGTTCTTCTTGTCATTTATGCTATTGAAACAACTTTTAGGATAAGGGTTAAATTAGATGTAACACATATTCCTCCCAACAATATTTTATGTCCATGACCACGTCATTACTATATAATAAAAATTGTGCTTGTTCCAGGCACCCCTGGATAAATGTATTGTTCTGCAAACAGATGTTGACCTGACCTCTAAATTATGCAAATTGAAACTTGCCACCTTTCTGCAACAGGCTATAGAAAATTCCACACTTCCAGTTACCAATTTAAACTTTCTAGAAGATTGCTGTTCAATTGAACAATGCAAGTCAGAGGAAGGAGAAACCATTACAATGATTTGTATGAAAACTGGTCAGATCTATACAGCAGAACTCACAGGTCTCAGAAAAGGACCTTCAGAACAGTTTAGCTGTCACTGAAGTTGTTGCTCACAGGTCCACCGCACAATGTACCTTACACAGCATGTTCACATTTGTCTAATATGTTGAATCTATGGAAAATACATAAATGGTAATACTGTATAAACTTGTGCAAAAGGGAGGCCTGTTTCACTTTGTAACATGAAGAGCTCAGATCAACTATATTTTAACTGCAATAAGCAGAATTCTCAACCATCAACCTCCTAATGATGGCCTTCTACTGTATCACATATAACCAAGCAATGGCTACTCAAAGAAAAACTGACCATGGCAGGCATAGTGAGTATGACTGTGCATGTGTATGTATGCATGTGTCTGTATTATAACTGCACTCAGCAGCTTTCTAAACCACCCATGTCTAATTCTTGACTGTAACCAAAACTTTTTTAGAGGCACTTCAGTTTTCAAATGAATGTATTTCAGTTGTTTGTTATCAAAATATTTTAATCCTGAAACAAAATACAATTAAATGTTATTGGAAAATACCATTTTATTTTACATAATTGGTACAAGCATAATCAGACTAGAGTGCAGTAGTCAAAGCAAATACACTTTTGTTTTCTATATCAGTGCTTGAACCGCTTGAACCTAGTGTTATATCTTGACAAATGACATTGAATGAAATCACATGGACTCTGAGATAAAGTTGTAACAATAGTTTACTCTTCCTCCATTAGTAAACTCAACGTAATGACATCATACATGACACCTAGTGTTCAAACGTGTCAAACCAGGATGTACCCAAACTGACCAATGGCAAACATCAGTGGGTGTTACTTAATATTCAGGAACCCCCATATTAAGTAACGCCCCCGACTTGCGGTCTGCAGATATACCTTATTGATCCTGCGCGCTTGTTTTGAATGCATAAATGGTGACTAAAACGCAGTAATCCCGTAGCCCAACTCACGGAGAATAGAAGGGAAAAAGCGTTTTCAGTAGGCGGCTGCTCTGGATACAGCATGTCAGATTGCGTAGGCCAATGTCTACTTGTAGTCTGCCTGCTACATTAAGGCCTATTTAATTTATTGGAGGGGGTGTCGGGAGTGATGTGTTATTATGAATGTTAAATCCGACTATAACGGGAAGTGAAGAACGCGACTTGAGTTGTGTGCTTTTTGTCCAGCCTGCGCAACCTGGCCGAACTCCCTGTTTAACACCTTGCGTCTCTATTTTATCGCCAACAAAAAAACATTACTAAGGTGAAATCTCTATCTTTATGGACGTTTACAAATGACTCTAACTGGTCAAGGCATAGGCCTACTAATGAGCTATTCAACCAAGACACAAACACTTCTCCGGTCATCCACTTGACAAGGACAAGGAAACAATGGAACTTGTGTGCTACTTGATTGACAGCGCTCATGGGATAGTTTGCACTCAAGTGTCCAATCACAGTGTTCCAAGCATAAAACACTGCAGTCCAATGAGGACAGCTCTATCAAATGGGTTAGGTACTGCCCCATTGCATTTGGACGATGTACAACTTTACACCATCCAAATGAAATATTTATTGCATTTGGACGACGCACAACTTCACACCATCCAAATGTAATGTCTATTACATTTGGATTTAATTTTTCTTATTTCTTCACTGTTCTGTATTTGATTTTATATTCTTAATGGTTTTTATTATTTCTTATTTCTGTAACAGTTCCTCTGTCAAATGGATATTTATGTAAAGCACTTTGAATGACCATTGTGTATGAAATGTGCTATATAAATAAAATTGCCTTGCCTTGCCTTGCCTTGCCTATTGCATTTGGACAAAGCACAACTTCCCACCATCTAAATGATATGTCTATTGCATTTGGACAACACAATTTTACAGCATCTAGATGAAATGTCTATTGCATTTGGACTACGCAAAACTTTCAAATGCAAATGTAATGTGTATTTATTTATATATTTAAGTATTTAATTATTTATATTTATTTAAATATTTATGTATTTATTTATTTCATATTATGGCACATTTAGTCCTCCATACAGCTCTCCATTGCGCATCTACTTCAACCAAAGTTCAGACAACATGGAATGATCTATTAGAAATACAAGGCCGAAATACCATGACCTCCTTTTAAATTATAAACACTTCTCTCAGCTAACTTTGGTTCTTGATTTATTTCTGGAACCGGTTCTTGCCCTTGCTTTTTTCTTTAGTATTTTTACCTCTCTGTCAGATAAACATGTTCAACTCTGTTCAAGAATCATTGAGTAAGAAATTGTACTAATTACTGGTTCTCTCCAGAATTATCAAACCCTTTCCTGCTAAAGAATCAGGCTTGGGCCTTGGTGGAGAAAACTGGTGCCTCAGCGGATTGGCTGCTATTTAGGCAATTGAGAAATAAATGTACTGCAGCTGTCAAAAAAGCTAAATCTAACTACTTCCTTAGTGCTATGAAAGACTGCTGGAGATCCTGAAAAATTCTGGAAAACTGTTAACTTATTGAAATAGGGGAATTCCACAATTTCTCTACCAAGCAAATTACCTCAGGCTCCTGTATTTTAAGTGAAACAATGCTTTTAATAAGCCCTTTATCTCTGCTGGTTTTATATTTGAATGAAAAAGTGGCAAATGTGATCCTGGCTAGGCAGCTGATTTCTCATCGTGTTGTCAACCTTTAGTTTTCCTGGTAAATGGTAATCCTGTTTTTGGTTTCCAGCTATTGACAGAGGCAGAGGTCCTAACTGCCCTGCATACCATAGATACTAAAAAAGCCTTATGCACCTACAACTCAGATAACTCAGTGCTTATTTAATTGTTCTGCACCCTTCATTGCTGGTTCAGTGACCTACATCTTCAACTTAACTCTAAGTACAGGAAATATCACCAAGGTGTGGAAAGCAGCTCTCGTTCTGCAATTACATAAGGGATGTAACAGGAGTGACTTGGATAATTATCAACCTATCTTTAGACTCCCTTGTCTGCCAAAGATCCTTGAGTCTTTAGTCAACAAGCAGTTACAGTCTTTTTCTTTCTGCTACCACGCTTGTTGTAAATGATATTGCTAATCCCCTAGATGATAGAAAGCACTGTGCTGTGTTGTTCGTAGACCTGTCAAAAGCTTTTGATCCTGTAGATCATGCTATCTTTTTGAGTAAACTGTCATCTATAGGACTGGGCACTGATGCCTGCTGATGGTTTTATGACTATCTTATAGAACTCAGGCTGTCATGGTCCATGGGGTCAGGTCTGAGCCCTTATGCAGGATTTACACCGGTCGCTTCTGCGCCGCATGATTTTGTTCCATCCTCCATGTGGTGTCATACCCCACCAGGAGCATTTCAGAAGCTGAACGCTGCGAGGCAGCTGTATTGGCGAGATCAACAAACAACAATAGGCTTAACTACTATATCAGATCATGCTGACATCTAGATGCATGCTTCGTTAACCCCACCAAAACCCGTGGATGCCATTTACCATTGTGCACTCAGGATTATCACCAGTGATAGTTACAGAACGCATAACTGTATCCTATATCAACATAAGTGTTGGGCCTCTCTTTCTGTGAGGCATGAACATCATGCTCTCTTGTTTATTTACAAAGCACTTCTTTTAAAATTACCTCCATATGTCATCTTTAATTGCTAGTAGACTAACAAATATCAAAACCAAATCACAGATGTGGATTACATTAAAGACTCCAGAGAGTTGGGTACTGCTGCTTTCAGGCACTTCGCTCCTTATCTATGGAACTAATTCCAGACCAAACTCTGGTGTCCCTTGCCCATTTTAAAAATCTAATTGGGGATCAATATGTTGTCTGTGTGATTATTCTGTATGTTTTGACATGTTTTTATTTTGTTTGTGTGCCTAAATTTACATATAAACATGTCTTCACAGGGCACAGCCTCAAAAGAGATCCAGGCCTCAGTCTGTTTTCTCTGTTAAAATAAAAGCTAAAATAAAAGAAATATGTTCATAAACTATACACATCATACCTCCCTCAATCATGCAATTCCAAGTTTGATAGTGAGGGGTTTCGATGACACTGGGCACATACTGGCATATGCATGATAATGCACAAATCTTTGTGGACCCACCCTTTTAGGACACTTTCAACTAGTGACCAAGAATTGCAGCATGCATATTTAACACGTCTACTCTCAACACTATTGATAATCAACCTTTTTTTTTTTTTTTTTATCAATAGCATAATATGCATTTTAACTTATTACAAAAATCACATTCCAATGGTTCCTCACAACAACAGTCAATTTGATATAGATTATGTAATTATATTGTCAAATGTATATAGACAAACAGTACAACCGTAGCTGATAACCAGCATTTATCCTAAGCATTGACTTACATCAACAAATGGATGAACTCACACAAGGTGCCTTCTATTTCAGAATTTTTATTCTAATCCAAATTCTAGTTTTTAAATGTGAAATCTTTTTGTGTGTGTTTTGAGTAAACACTGAGCATATTGTTTGATAAGTTGCTATTTATGGACTATTTCAAGCCTACAGTGTGGTGCCCCTATAGTGTAGTGCACTACAACATAAAAAAGCACTATTTGGGACACATACAGCATCAGTTACATTCATTTCTGTTGACAATTACATACTCTTATACTGATCTAATACTTGCAAGGTTACATAAGTTTTAGTCTTAACCATTATAAATGTTAAAGAAAACATTTGTAGGGCAAAATTTATATATTTTTGGAATTACCAAACAAATAAAATCTATGTAGCATATTATGTTAGAACATTCACATTTGCATGATACAAAGTAGTACAAACAGAAACTAAGTAAATCCCCAAAACATATTACCTTTATTACTAATATGCAAGGCTTTTGTTAGGTAAAGCATATCTGAAAAATTCACAATAAAAACATCTGAATTCCATACAACCCAGGTGACATCAGCAGTGCTTTTAAATTCTGGTCCTGAGGAAACAAAAGGGGTGCATATTTTAGCAGGTACAAATTGTGCCGTTGTATCAAGCTTGTTAAGAGCTAGTGCAAAAAACAAAATGGTTGCCCTTTTAGATCCCTAGGAGCAGGATTGGAAAACACTAAGCTACAATCTTCATCAACTTCAGATCACAGGCTACATCAGACCTCGATAGGGATTTTGATAAATTACTCACATTATTCCTGGTAGTCATCTCAACAAATCAAAGCATCAAACATAACTGTAAACTTGCTATGATAACCATTTGCTATTGATAGGGTGGCATGTGAGCAGTAGTGCAAACAGAGTCACTGTTAGTCCATGTTGGATGCAAAAAGTTGCCACGCTGGTTTTTCCAACAAACACTAAAAGAAAGGCTTTTCTGTCAACACAATCTGTTTATGCCTGCGCAGATCAGACAAGTGTGTGTGTGTGTGTGTGTGTGCGTGCATACATGTTAGTGTCTACTGCAGTGCACAGGAGCCCCCAGGCAGAAAGTCCTGCACATAGACAGCCACAGCCCTGGTGAGGTAAGTCATGCTGCCAAAGCGTCCACTTGGTGCGCTATCATAAAGCAGGCGGCACACTCCGGTGGAGGGGTCCCTCTCTAAGATGTGCTTCTCTGCTCCCAAATCCTTCTGTACATCGAGAGAGGGGACAAGAAAGAACACACACTGTAGTCCTACTACAAACAAACAGAATCCATCTGGTCATGGTAGAACAAACTAAAACAACCAGAGGTTGTGGTGAAGGTGGTGGACTGTTGCATTGTATGTGCTTTAGATTTCAAAATGAATGTTCTATAGTGAGAGAGTAGCTTGTTTTTTCTTGCAGTGCCATTTAAAAATATTGCCTCATTTAGGTATTTTTAGTTCCTTTGGCTAAACTCCAAGAGCTGGTTTTGTGGACAGATTAGGTCTAGTCCTGGACTAAAAACCAGTTGAATGGGAATCGCTCCAAATTATTTAGATTAAGCTATGCTAGTGAACTGTTAATACAGCAAACTTTTAATATAGACAAATAAAAAATATGTTGCTTGCATATGTGGTCTGTGCAGTGGAAGCTCCCAGTTTACACAGGTAAAAGAAATTGCCCTCAAAAGGAAACAGCTACCTTACCATTGGCCTCAACCTCCGAACCATTAAAATAGCTGTCACATTTTCCAGATTAAAACACCAAGAAACATTGGTAATGCTAAGAAACTGAAGGAAAATAAAGAACAGAATGTATTTTACAGAAGTTAGAGATTAATAAATTATGAAAGGTTTCAAAACAATATCCAAGTTTGGCATATCCCATTTAGCACAGTTTGATCAATAATCAAGAAGAGGCAGCTACATCACACCACCCAGGCAAATCGTAAAAAGGCTGTCCTTCAAAACTCAGCCTTTAAAAAAGAAGACTTGTTCCAGGAGACACAGAGGCCATCATTCACTTTGCAGGAGTTATAGAGGTCCGTGGCAGGGTGTGGAGTAACGGTAAACAATATCAAGAGCTGTGCATAGCTATCCTGTACTGGAAAAGGACTAAGCATCTTAATAAAATTGAAGGAATAATAAATTGTGCAAAATACATGCAAATACAACAAGATGAGGAAATGTGAGAATCTCTGGCACTACAAAATGTTGGTCCACATGCATAGTCCAAACAACATTTACAAGTAGATTGGGCCAAAATAAGTCTGATGCTGTGTGCAAAGCAGGTACATACATACCACAATACATTAAGCTGTTTCTTAAAAATACTTAAAGCTGCAAAAGGCAGACAAATATTGTGTAGGGATTTCATATATACGCAAGCAACATATTAAATTTAAATATTTTTCTTACAAATATTTCTGAACAAAATTAATTAACTTACAATAATTGATTTTGAGTGTCAGAACGTTGAAGTTTCTATGCATCATTGGTAATTCAGAAAAATTATAGTATTGGTCAGGAGTCTGAATACACCATTGCAAAAAAAGGTCAATGTAAATGGCGATAAATGTCACTGTTTTGAGCTATGGCCCACCACTTAGTGTATCAAACAAAGAGCCCACCTGGTCATGGTAGAACATGTCATTGGCAATATGGACAATCTTCTCCACGTGGATGATGCTGCCGACACTCTCTATCTCCACGTCCGCCAGCATGGTGAGGACTAAGATGGCCTCCACTAGCAGCTGGCGGTACTCCGGCTGGGGCACACGGTTCAACACGGTCTCCACGTGCACGGCAAACTTGATTTCATCTACTGTCATCTGGGGTGGGAGAGAAGATGGAGAGGAATGTGAGAGAATGGGTTGAATAGTGGGGTGATGATGAAGGATGGGGCATGATGGAGGGAGAAAAAGCCTGAGGGGAGAGTTGAGAAGGAGGGATGGAAGGGGGTGAGACCTTCTGAAGGCAGGCCTAAACTGTTATGGTGTTTCACATTTACATTCACATAGCAGTCAATGAGCAACTGACAAGAAAAAAGTACTAAGAAAATGTCCTGCAATCTAAAACTTAAAACAGACTCAATCATGCTTGTATCATTCTGTGATTACTGGTGCTACCAGTTTGTTTAAATGGTGGCCTCCTGCCTGAAACTGGGTTTTGGTTACGGTGTAACCAGCCTTTGAACAGAGATATGTGGAAAATGAAGTTGGTGCATTTTTTATGCTGCTGGGACAGGGTCAGCAGGGCTTCTGTGTAACTGGAGAATCCTCCGATGGTGAGGTATGCAGTATGTATCCTGAATTAAGCTCATTGATAGCAGTCACACTATTGCAAGTCCTTTCCATTAATTACAAGGAGTGCTGGAAGGATACAAATAGGACCATTGATTTAGAGGCTGTATGACGTTCTTTGCGCATGTATGTGATTACAAGTCAGTGGGGTTTATCTCAATGTGAAGCCACACACATTGAGCAATACGTATGCTTTTATATTAAGATACTGTCCATAGTTAGTGCTCACATGGAGTCAAATGACACAAACCTTGTCTGAAAATAATGCATTAGTTGTTAAGGCTTGGTAAATGCTTTAAACATATACTACCCAGAAATCTTAAATTGGAATTGTAATGTAGGGGTGCAAAACAAATCCTCATGTTGGGTTATAACTGAGGGATGGTTGAGAAACGCTCTCGTCTGCTTTCTCCCCAGCCTCCCTGCATGCATCTTAGCTGTTTCAACCTCAAGTCTCTGGGAACTGCTAGCTTTGATACTTGCAATGCAGTTGTATATGCTTTATAATATTTACCTATTAAATTAATGTTACATTAGTTTGTTGACTCTTGTTGAAATATATATTTGTTGAAATATATATAAAACAGATCAAAATCCAACGGTCAGTAGTTGTATTCTTTATTTTATATGAATACTCAACATTTCAAGAACTTCTTAATCAGTGCTAGGGATTATGTCTTACCTCTCTTGTTGTTGAAGATGGGAGAACAAATCCCTCAATGGACAGACCATGACACTGCAAGGAGAAACGATAGTGTGCTGTACACAGTACAATAAAATGCCTGCTTCAAAATAAGAAAGGGGTAATACATCCTCAAAAACTGAAATCATAAAATAAATAAATAATCAGTGGATAAAATGTTTTTTCACTATGATTTCAGTGCTTTGATGGTGAAATCGGAATATTGCGCACTACTGCGCCATTGCTATGTATTTAAATGACTGAAGATAGAGGCCAACACAACAACATATTTCATTCAACTTAAATCATATACCTGCACTCCAGATCACTAAATCATCCAGTACATAGTATTAGCAAACTTGTCTAGAACATGTCCATTTGCCTACTGTATATGGCCATGGCAGGGTGTGTGTCACAAAATCAATCATAGAAAATTGAGAAGTTGACTGTGCTGGTCATTGCCTGCCATCTCCCTTGGCTCTCAGCATCCCTACATTATAACATTATACATTAGGTATAACTATCCTCAGTTTGTGTCTCTATCACTGCCACTCAGCTTGTTAACTAGTGGTAGTCAGAGCCAAATCAACCTACAACTGCTAGAAATATGATGGTTTTTAACCCCTAAACTGATGTTTATGTTTAATTTTACAACATATAATCACTTCACATGCCGATGATGACTTTGGTTTTATTGTGTACACGTCTTCCATCTACGTAGCCCCTGAAATACAGTATGTAAATTGCTCTAGCGAGCAAGCAAGCTTTGTTGCTTTTTAATTCACTTGAGTCTGACAGAATTTCTTCCACATGTTGCCATTCAACTTGTGACGACATATTTTGTTGCCAAGGAACAGTACTACACTTCATTCATACACTAAGTATATGAGCTGATCACAGACCTTTTGTAGAATCTTCCAGACCTTCTGATAGAAGCCTACAGGGACTCTGTTGAGTGCTCCATCTAGACGCCTCCTACGGAGCCACTGGCCGTGCCTCGTATCCTTGACTATGGGAGTGCTCTCTGGGATGTCCAGAGACTCTATTGAAGGGAGCTTGTACCTCTGTAAAATGGGAAATACAATGGCGCAAGAAAGTTTGTACACAGTTCATAAAGATTATATTCTCTATACTCTGACCTACTACTGCAGTGGGCTAAATAACACAAATTTTTTTTACCCTGGTGTAGCTGTTCAGAAATGCTCAGTGGATCAAGAGTCCTCAACATGTTGCCAAAAACAGAGCAGAAAATATATCTTAAATATATAAAAAAAATACACTGCTCAAAAAAATTAAGGGGACACTTAAATCACACATTGGGTCTTGATGAAGGAGATATATTAAAGATCAAAATTGTTACTGTACATTGTGTAATTTGTTTAGAACAAAATGGCGTAACAATGGTCAATGGAAACAAAAATCACCAACCGACTGAGGGCTGGATTCAAACTCACACAGAAAAATCATACAATGTGATTGTCTGGATTTTTGTTTCAGATTCCGTCACTCAGAGTTGAAGAGTATCTATGATAAAAATTTGACTTCTACATGCTTTGTAAGTGGGAAAACCTGCAAAATCGGTTGTGTATCAAATACTTGTCCTCCCCAATGTACAATTGAAACCACTGGATGTTCCAACATCTGTGAATCTCATAATGGAAAGTAAATGTGATTCAGTGGTGTGTAAGGCCCCCACGTGCCTGTATGCAATCCCAACAATGTCTGGGCATGCTCCTGATGAGAGAGCGGATGGTGTCCTGAGAATCTCCTCTCAGTCTTGGATCAGGGCAGAGTTCCTGGACAGTGTGTGTCACTTTTTGGCAGCGTTGGATGCACTGATACATAACATCCCAGAGGTTCTCAATTGGAACTCCTGTACCAGGAGGAACCCAGGGCCCACTGCACCAGCATAAGGTCTGATGATGGGTCTGAGGATTTCATCCCAGTCATGAGGTTCTCGGTCATGCTGGATGATGTTGCAGGTGGCATTACGTTCACCACGGCGTCTCCAGACTCACGTCTGTCACGTGCTCAGTGTGAACAATGCGCCAATGACGGACCTGTCAGTTCTGGTGTTCTCTGGTGAATACCAATCGATCTGCATGGTGCTGGGCTGTGAGCACAGGTCCCACTAGAGGACGTTGGGCCCTCATGCCACGCTTATGGAGTCTTTTCCTGACAGTTTTGTCAGAAAAATGCACAACAGTTGCCTGCTGTAGGTAATTTTATAGGGCTCTGGCAATGCTCTGCTTGTTCCTCTTCGCATAGGAGCAGATGCTGGTCCTGCTGCTGGATTGATGCCCTTCTACGGCCCTGTCCGGCTCTCCTCGTGTAGCGGCTCTTCTCCTGGTATCTCCTCCATGCTCTTGAGACTGTACTGGGAGACACAGCAAACCTTCTTGCGACGGCATGAATGGATGTGCCTTTCTGGAGGAGCTGGACTACTTGTGCAACCTGAATAGGCTGCAGGTACCACCTCATGCTACCAGTAGTGTCAAGGAAAAAATGCAAAACTAGAAGAATCAGTCAAGAAAGATAAGGAGTGCAATTGTCTGTGGCCACCACATGCAATACCATTCCCTTTTTGGGGGTTGTCTTGCTGGTGCCTCTCCAGTGCACCTGTCGTCACTTTCAATTTCACCAAAACAGGTGACATTCACAATCGCTTAGGTTTCCTAACTGGACAGATTGATATCCCTGAGGTTTATAATAATAATAATTTATTTGAGCAGTGTATATGTCAGGTGCAACGTTATGGCTATGTCAAAGGTTTTTGGGAAAACGAAAAAATCATGCTAGAGGTCTAGGAAACTTCCCCTCAATAAGGGAGTGTTGTTTGGCTGCACTGCGATATATAGATAAAAAGACACACACACACACACACACACACACACACACACACACACACACACACACACACACACACACACACACACACACACACACACACACACACACACACACACACACACACACACACACACACACACACACACACACACACACACACACACACACACACACACACACACACACACACACACACACACACACACACACACACACACACACACACACACACACACACACACACACACACACACACACACACCAGCCCCACCAACCATTGAAACATGGTTCTGGGAAATAATACGCATGTTCTCACTTTTTTAAGTTACTCTGTATATCTACCAAATGACTTGATGTAATGTACTGTAAAACATTTGAAGGCATTTCTTTAAATAGCTGAGGCTGAACTAAAAATGGCTCTTGCAAACAATCAAAAATGCCTTGAGCAAATCCACTTCAGAATGGGTTAATTCTAAGAAATTAGGGTCGCACTTTATTTGGCAGGATGGATATAAAGAGGTAATAACTAGGTTATTTCCAGGAAACAACATAGAAACATAGAAACAAAGAGGAAACAACTGGGTAACGACATGGTAAATAAGCAGCAATAGTAAACATGTTTCTGCAAAAAATAGTAGGTAACTGCTAGGAATGTTATAGGGAAAAAAGCTTTGTAACTGAGGTGCTGTACGCCGCTAGCAATACTCGGGTTGCGGTTGGTGGGTGTCCCTTTGGTTGATGCCTGGCAATGTGGTTGGATTGATTTCCTGCCTGTTGGGCCCTGTCCGGGGCCTCCCCCGGGTAGGGCCACAGTGTCACCGGACTCCCCCGTCTCAGTTCCAAGGTGTTACGCTGCTATATTATTGTGCTGGGGGATATGAGGGATGTACTACTAACTTTTCTCAGTTTCCTCCAGTTTTAAATTTTAGAAGGTGATGAGGTCCTGGTCCACACCTGCGGATTACCTGGTTTGGGGGGCCCGTTGCTGTCCCTGTCCTTGTCCACCTGGTCATACTTCTGACCTAGTCTAAAATCAAATAGACTCTGGATTTAGCCCAGAGAAATTTATTTATTATTCCAATTGGACTCTTAATATCTCACCCGGCACAGCCAGAAGAGGACTGGAAACCCCTCTGAGCCTGGGTCCTCTCTAGGCTTCTTCCTAAAATTCGACCTTAGGGAGTTTTTCCTAGCCACTAAAATTCAACACTACTGTTGCCTGCTCCTTGGGGTTTAAGGCCGGGTGTCTCTGTAAAGCACTTTGTGACAACTGCTGTTGTAAAAAGGGCTTTATAAATACATTTGATTGATTGATTGATTGAGGTGGCAAAACTAGGTAACGGCATTCTAGCTACCATTTATCGTTTGTTTGTTTATGCTGAAATAAAAATGAAACTTTAAGGAAAAAGACAATACAGAATGAAGACCACTACAACCACGTCATAATGTGGCAATTACCCATCAACAGTTATGTTGCACTCCTGGATTTTATTATTTACCTGAATATACTGTTATTTCAGCACAACTCAATGTTAAATTCCCATGTATTTACAATTCTACACTGTGCAGTTTTCCTGCAATGCTGTTGTATTATTAACATGCAATATAGCATTTGCCTTCTTCCTTTTCAAACATGTTTAACCTTTTATTTCATGTGTATTTCAAGTGTACCTACCAGTTCCATGGAAAATCATTGTTCTTTCCACAGACCTTCATATTGTTGCCACTAAAGTAATGGTCTGAATTTTACAGCTATGCTGCTGTAACTATCCAATTTTCTTACATGTAAGCTCTATATTACCTTGTGTAGTTGTAATGCAAATGGATGTCATCCAATTACTATGCAATTTACAAGAAGTAGCTTTCTTCTTTCCACTTAGTTTCAAATTCAATTTCAGTGGAGTTGCAGTGTATCGCCCGGGTATTGCCTCTGCAAACTAAAGCAAAGCTCTTCCTTTCTAATACCTTGCAATTTACCAGTTGTTTGTTTATTATAATTTTATTGTAATTTCAACACTGTTTCCATTTTACTTTCTGCAGAGTTGCAGTGTAACAGCCAGGCATTGCCCCTGCAACTAAAGCAAAGATCTTCCCTCCAATTTCCAAGCAACTGACCAGTACTTTATTCTGCTTAAAACACACACAGGTTGCAGTGGGGATGAAGCAAAACATGGATCTTCTATTTCAAAATGTAAAATGAAAACTTGCTTTAAATGTATTTAAAGAAAATGTTAAATCAATACATGCATTTTGTTCTTGCATATTGAAACAAACAACATAACGACAACTGCAACAAACCAATGAAGAATATGTGAATGACAGTATTCATTTCGTCAACAGAGTGACAAAAATATTCGTGAAATTCCTATTTTTCAGTGGCAGTTAACAACACGATAACTGACTGAATAGAAACAGAAAAAACAATACTTTTCATTTTGGTTGACAAAAATGAGAATAGACGAAATTATGTTTGTGACAATAGTTTACCATAGTTGGAAAGGAGGATTTTGGAAAGTGAGGTTCTCAGTGTTTTTTTAAATGATGCACTTTCAGTTGTCATCAAAAGACATCAGAAAGCGCATCAGAAGTCTTTTGATGACAACTGGCCGTTTTAATAGTTAATTGGCCATTCGTGAATGACATTGATACAGTTAAACTGACTAACGTTTCTTACTAAGTTTACCTCCACCACAAATAGCGGCTATGTATTGTGTTTGCCACTGGCCGTTTTAAAAGCATATTAGCCAGTAACAAGCTTTACCGGTATCTACTAACTTACTGGAATAGTCATAAGTATTGATTAATTGCTAGCGAGTCTGCCAAAGCTATTTCATTTCATGGCATAAGAACGTCTTTTTTTCTTTGAAGGCAAAACAACACTTTTTTCTTTCATTAGTGAATGACGTTTATACAATAACTATCAATAAATGCAATAATAACCAACTTTTACATAAAGTGAAAAGACGAGAGAATCGTGGAATATGAACAATATGAAGGTTTGTGGTAAGAATAATGAATATCCAAGAAACAGGTATGTACAGTCGAAATATACATGAAATAAAAGGTTAACAACATTTAACCGTTTAAATGTTGAAGGCTAATACTGTATTGCATGTTAATCATACAACAGCATTGCAGTAAAACTACATAGTGTAGAATTTTAAATACAGGAGAATTTAATTGAGTTGTGCTGAAGTAACAGTAATGTCAGGAAGTAAATGAAATACTGGAGTGCAATATATCAACTGTTTATGGGTAAGTGACACATTCTGACGCGGTTTTCATTCTGTATTCTTTCGTGGAACTTTCTGTACAGTTTTCTTGTTATTTCAGCATAAACAAACGATAAATGGGTAACTAGCATGCCCTCACCTAGTGTTGACATCTCAATGAAAATATTCCACAGAAACATGCTTACTACTGATGTGTAGTTACCATGTCGTTATCCAGTTGTTTCCTCTTTGTTTCTATGTTGTTTGCTGGTAATAACCTAGTTATTACCTCGATATTTCCCTCCAGCCAAATAAAGTGCTACCGAAATAATTTTTTCCGTAATTTGTCTAAGCCCAGATCTAAATCCCACAGAAATGAATTGAACTGGGACATGCGTACATTACATTCCTCAACCAACACACAGTTGAAGCCGTAATGGAGAGTGGGCATTCCTCCCACATAATGAAATATGTTGAATTCACTCTGCACAATGAAATGGGTATTTTCAAAAATGTAATAAAATGTATTTAAAAGTGTTATAATTAAAATGTTAGTGAATTGTGTTGAAATGTATTAAATATCCAAATGTCCACAAAAAGACACAGGGGGAGTTCTTATGTCCACACAGCACTGTAGATAAACTATACATCTAGATACTAGAAAAGGCTGCTGTGCAGAGGACGGCTCATTGTAATAGATGGAATGGAGGAAATAGAATGGTATTAAACACATTGAATTAATGTTGTGTTTATTCTAATCCAGCCATTACTATGAGTCTCTCCTCCCCGATTAAGGTTTCACCAGCATTCTGTGTTCCATTTATACATCAAGATTCTACAGAGGGGCTGAGGATTCAGATAAATATATATATATATTATTATTATTATTTTTTGTTATCTTACCCCAGATCCAATGTTATCCATGTCTAGAGAGTGTGGTCTTAGACTCTAAGGAAAGGAGAGAGAATTTAGAACACCAGTAGTATTGTGTCTGTGAGGTGTGTTGGGGTGAACAATAATGCTCAAACCACCATTTGAACCGATGATCTCCATCACCATACAGATCCAACATTCCATGATGATAATATATAACCCTGTATCAAGCGAATTACCCCATTGAAAGACCACAATTGAACCACATTGTGATTAACTAAACAAACATACATTTTGTATTTTTTCCACAATTAAACCATATTGGGATTTCCTGACCATTAAAATGAATGGCAATGTGATTTTTTTTTACCTGAATTAACATGTTTTTATGTGACTATTTCGTGTAAACATCAGTGCTCCAAGTGAATTGACACCCAGTAACAAGCAACACCACCCTGAGCAACGTCACCTGTATCTGCTCCAACCATGATAACCTGCGTTCCTCCAACTGGAATGGAAAAATGATCACAGGGCATAGCCATTTATGACTGATATTAGTGCCTGTGCCTGTGAAAGCAATGTCACGTTCCCAGGGATCTGTCTCATAATCTTTAGAATAGACTTAAAACTAGATTGTCCAATTTGACAAATCTGATTTGGTGTGCGGATGAATGAACATCTACCAAATGCCTTTTGTGAGGAAGCATTCAAGTCCATTGGGACAAATTTGACAAAGCTTTATAACTGTGTGACGTAGTTAGTGTCTTTAAAAGTTGTTTAGAGGAAGTCATTTGACATAACACATACTCATAGCTCGTTGTTTTCTGTTTGGTAACTAAAGTTTTTATTACATAAAAACAGTAGGAAGGCTAAAAACACAAATTAAATACACTATCATTTCGATGCTAATGATGATTTGAAATTGGTTACATCTGTCCAGGCCAGACTTGCATTTTTACAGAAAAAGTGGTAGGGTCACTGCGTGTTGTTTCAGATGTGGTGGTGGCAGATTGCCCAAATGACACATACCATCCTCATGTCACTCTTCAGCTTGCTGATGCCCGCCCTTTCACTTTTGGTGGCACCTACATTACCCATCTCGTGGATTGAGATTGCAGGACTGGCACCTGCATCTACAGAACGCACTGGAACACACAAACACAATCAATATTTTATAGCTTAGAAAATGATATACACATTACTCTACTTTTGGCACTGAGAAAGAATGCAGGATTTAGGTAACAGCAAGTCATAGCAGTGTTAAGTCCAGGTTGGTTAAAACTTAGGTACACAATCCACTGTATGTGTGTAGAAAGGAAAACCCCTGGAAATAATCTAATTTATTTAAATATGAGCTAAATTCCAACCACATTTATTGATAAAGGTAACTCATTTTAACAAATAAAAAAATGAAATAATTTGTGCAAATAAAATAATAAAAAATGCTATTTCCTAAGGAAGAAATAGTTAGTCCATCAGTACTGTTACCATCATATAAAATGGCGAACATGTTAAACAGGTGCAAATTATCAGAAATACATTAGAGAGCAACTTGTCTTCGAAAGGATTAGAAACTTGGTTTTATCCACATGGGTGTGTGGTAACATCATGCCAAGATCAAAAGACATATCTGAGGCCCTCAGAAGAAATACTATTAAATCCCTTGGTCTGAGAGGGGTTACAAAGCCACTGCCAAGCAATGCAAGATGCCATGTATGGCAGAAATGGAAACACAGCCTTTGAACAGAAGGGCATACCAAACGTAAAGCATGGACAGTGTCATTATGGTTGGAGGATGCTTTGCTGCCTCAGGGCCCAACCAATTGGCCATCATTCCATATTGTACCACAGAATTCTTGAAGAAAATTGTAAACTTCTCTCAAAATGCGAAAATGAACTCAAAAAGAAATGGAGGGTTATGGAATGGTCGAGTCAAAGCCCAGACCTCAATTAAAATGCGGTGGGGGGGGACTTGAAGTGGGCCATTCTTGTAAGGAAGTCCTCAAATAAGACAGCTGAAGCAGTACTGTAAAGAAGAGTGGGCAAAAATTCTTTCAAAGGGGCAACCCTAGCTATTGGAGCTAGAGATTAAAAAAAAAATCTGCACTATGAAAACGTATATCTGTTTGTTTATTTATTACAAATGATACAAATGATATTACAAACAAATGTATCATCTTTTAGTGACACTGTTAAATTAGGTTACCTTAATCAGTCAATGATCTTGAGAATAAAATAATCCGACAGCCGCTCATAGAGATGTCAAAACAGCTCTTAGGGATGTAACCACAGTTTAAAAACGCTGCGTACCACTCCTCTGCACTCCGAACTCCTTCCCACTGAGAATGTGATGCAGTAGGACCTTCAGTTCTGATGGGCTCAGACTCATCAGACTCTCTGTAGCCTCCTCTCCTACAGGATACACATGCATGCATTGAGGCGTGGAAACACACATACATTTGTGAAGCAACTATGTTCTTAAATCTGTAAACTGCAGGGATCTCGAACAGGTCAATTGTAGGTTACCGGTAGTAGACCATTCATGAGTAACTTGAGAACAATTCTGAGAGTACATATTTTTCCTTCTACAAAAGGTCAACAACAAATCTCACATTTATCATACACCACAGGCTCCTAGCTAGCACCTGATCAACTCAATATTGACGTTACCCCACACCCGTTTAGACATTTTGTTTCAAAAATCCCAACTGAACCCAATATCTGGGTATTCATTTCCAGCATGAATCCCCAACCTCTCTGTGTGATACAAGAGTTTGATCTCCAAGTTGCTTATTGTTTTCGTCTGCGTTGCCGTTACCTGAGCAGTTGAGAGACTGTGCAAGCTCGGTGGCCATCACCTGAATGATGAGTCCGATACGCAGGCGGAACATCTCACTGAACAGGTTTGGCTGGGTACGCATGTTCATTGCCAAGTACACCATGATCTCCTGTTAGACATGTGTGTGTGGACAGACACGAGAGGGAGAGTTATAGAGAGGGATGTTGTTTAAAGCCACCCCCCCGCCCAAATGAGTGAGGACAGTGATGGTTCGTGCCTACCTGTGTGAGGATGGCTATAGTGATGTTGTTCTCACTGGCTTCATCTATCAGCTTGGCAAGCTTGTCTGGAGGAATCGGTCTGAGAGAGAAAGAAAGAGAAATGGACAGAGTGCAAAACAGATGGTATGCTTCACATATTTTTCATCAGGCAAGTCAAACTGTAACACTCAGATTTGGTGGTCAAATTTAAAGCAAAGTAAAGACAAAATGACAGTTAATTTGCAGAGACGATGTGTAAAAGGTCAACTGACGCTGTGATTGTCTTCTCCCGAGGTTCTGGAGGCAGACCCACTGTTAGATGCTTCTGGTGGGCCAGCAAATCAGAGCAGGCCTGAGGACACAAACCAATCAAAACCAGATCAGTCCACATCAACCTATCAACCACCCATGCCTGCTCAGTCTTAGCAACCAATCAAAACCGCCACTAATCAACCATTTGGATTGACTCACATGAAGCAAAGTGGAAAGAGACGTTGTGTTTGTGTGTTTACCCAGTCAAGTTCCTCTACTTTCTTCTTCAGCATTCCAGAGATCATCCGTATGAGACCCCAGTGTTTGAGGTCTCCTGCCTT
The DNA here is from genome assembly GCF_011004845.1 of Esox lucius. Lineage (NCBI taxonomy): Eukaryota > Metazoa > Chordata > Actinopteri > Esociformes > Esocidae > Esox > Esox lucius. Next base: position 26,604,400 of record NC_047592.1, on the reverse strand, counting down.
TTCATAGAGGTCTGTCAACAGGGAGCAGACTGTAGAGCCCGTCCCATGTAGCCTGGTGTCCCATTCCATACCCCTGGAAAACAGACACACAAAAACACAACGGGATGACCATCCATGAAACATCTCAAGTTAAAATTAAAGCAGGTCTGTTAAGTAACGCTAATTAATGATGTACAATTGCGAGACAAAACAGAAGAACAAAAATGACAGAGAAGAAATAAAAAATACAAACACACCAAAAAAGAAAGAAATGCAAGAAAGAAACAAAAGACAAAACCAAAAGTTTAAAAAGAAGAGAAGCAGACTGACTTGTCTTTGAAGAGGATGTACAAAATGTCCGCCTGGTCCTGAAGACTCCGCGTGTCTCCTAGTAGCTGTACCAGAACATTGTAGTCTATGCCCCCACTGGCATCTAAGGGCAGGTGACATTCCGAGGCCACCATGGCCTGATGGTCATACAATGAAAGGTGGTGGAGGAGGGAAAGGAGAAGGAGGAGCATAGAGAGTGAGCAACCAGAAAACAAGATGCTTCTACACATATTAAATCCGAAGTGTGCATCAAGTGATGCACAAACCACAGAAATCCGGCCATATTCTGCAAACTACTAAGGCCACTTCTTAACCTCTCCAACGTTGTTCTTCTGCAGCTTGTATACTGAAGTTGACTGAAACATACCACACATGTCCAGAAAGGTTGTGATCAATTCCATACCAATTGCAGTTAATTCCATACACTGAAATTCCAATTCCAAATCCAAACCTCTTCCATATTAAATAACATATTTGGTTTACTTTCTGAATTGAGAGTTTAACTCAAAAAGACACACACATTTCCACACACAGTTACTTACCTGACCGGTGTGAGGCAAAGTTGAGTCTGTAAGGTTGAGGTGCAGGGAGGGCTGAGGAGAATGAAACAGCTTGGTGGGCAAATACATGTTTGCATCTGAAAGACAGAGGAAGGGAACAAGAGAGGTAGAAAGTGTGAGGTGGAAGGAGAGAGAGAGAGAGAGAAAAGTGGTCAAAGTTTGCTTTCAACACAACTGCCCTTTTCCATTTTGTTCTTCCGGTCCAAAAAAAATTGTGAACTTCATCTGAGAACTCATTTAGTATTTTAAAACTATAGTTAACTATAATTAACTATAAAAATATTATTTTAGAACAGAACCTAGAAGGCGACAAACATTGCTCGGACTATAAATTGAACAAGGACATTAATTTGACAATTTACACTATACATCAAATAGGAAGACAGAGGAGAATGGGTCCTAAAAAAGCTGCGAACTGGATTCAAACCCATTGCTGCAGCAATATGTGCGCCAGAGGCTTGGGTGGCTTGAACACCCTAGAGTTCTTTAGAGTCTCCTCACTTAGCAGGTTTAGTTCTGTGGCCTTCTGCATGAGGGACAACATGTCCTTGGTCTTAGTGGCTGCTTCCTTGAACATCTGCCGCCGTCTGGAAACACTCCTGACCTTTAACCCAATTAATCAGCCAGAAAAGACATGGAACACGTACTAATTAGTTTAAATGGACGGTTTTCCAGACTCTGATTACAAGTTAACCTAATCCTAGAGCAGATGACAAATTCTATAAATCGCACATGGCAGTATTTTAATACAATAGCTCGTTTCCAATGGTCAAATTAACTAGTGCAAACTCTCAGCTTTAATTCAAGCGGTTGAACATAAATATCGTATTTAACGTTTAGGAATTGCAAATATTCTCATACACAGTACCCTTATTTCAGGGGCTCAAATGTAATTGGACAAATTAACACAATCATAAATAAAATGTCAATGTTTAATACTTTGCAGGCAATGGCAGCCTGAAGTCTGAAACACATGGACATCACCAAACGCTGTGTTTCCTCCTTTGTCAGGCCTTTACTGCAGCTGTCTTCAGTTGATGTTTGTTCGTGGACAATTTATCCTTGTACACTTCAGAACTGATCCGGCGGCTTCGGTCTTGTGTCACATCATTAATAAACACTAGTGACACAGTGCCATTGGAAGCCATGCATGCCCATGACATCACAGATGTGGTATTCTTCGGATCATGAACCGTTCCAAGTCTTCTCCATACTTTTTCTTTCCATCACTCTGGTACGTTGATCTTAGTTTCATCTTTCCAAAGAATGCTGTTCCAGAACTGGGCCGATGTTTTTTGGCAAAGTCTAATCTGGCCTTTCTATTCTTGAGGCTTATGAATGGTTTGCATCTTGTGGGGAACCCTCTGTATTTGCTCTTGTGAAGTCTTCTCTTTATGGTAGACCTGGATAATGATATGGCTAACTCCTGGAGAGTGTTCTTCACTTGGCTGGATGTTGTGAAGGGGTTTTTCTTTACCATGGAAAGGATCCTACGATCATCCACCACTGCTGTCTTCCGTGGACGTCCAGGCCTTTTTGTGTTGCAGAACTCACCAGTATGTTATTTTTTAATCAGAATGTACCAAACTGTTGATTTGGCCACTAATGTTCCTGCTATCTCTCTGATGGATTTTCTTTTTGCAACCTAAAGATGGCCTGTTTCACTTGCATTGAGAGCTCCTTTGACCACATGTTGTGGGTTCACAGCAACAGCTTTCAAATGCCACACCTGCAATCAACTCTAGACCTTTCACCTGCTTAATTGATGGGGAAATAAAGTAATAGCCCACACCTGTCCATGAAACAGCTTTTGAGTCAATTATCCAGTTACTTTTGGTCCCTTGAAAAAGAGGGGGCTACATATTAAAGAGCTGTTATTCCTAAACCCCTTCCTCCAACTTGGAAGTGAATATCTCCTCAAACTAAAGCTGAAAGACTGCACTTTAAACCCATATTCATTATTTTACTGTAACCTGAATATATTATATAACAGCCAAAATAACAAAACTTGTGTCAGTGTCCAATTATTTCCAGATCTAACTATATCAAGAAACAGCATACAATTTGCAATAATAGGTTTTAATTTATCCAGCACACTTAGCTCAATATGTCTGAAAATCTGACCCTGTATGTTTGTGACTGACATAACATATAAGGTCAGGTTTTAAAACGTCCAAAATTGTCAAAATATCCATAAATTACAGAAATAAGTCTGACCTTTAACCCTCTGCTGGGGTTTGCTATGGTCAACAACTGGTCCAGGTACTCAGTAAGATCATCAGCCTCTAGTGATGGAGAAGAAAGGGAAATGGGAGAGAGAAAGGTAAAGAAGAGTAAGACTTTTTTCCTCAAATATTCTGAAAGGACAATATATATCAGCCTTCAAAAGTTACAATGTGTAAGACTTGATTAAAATAGCTTAAAAAGTATCCATACTAAGACTGCAAAAATCTATGAAATATACATTTTCTTTAAATAAATACCTCACGTTCTCTGCAATCGTGTATCTATGTATTTAAAACTTCCTTGACATTTAATTATTTTACCAGATAGACTTACAAGTAGTGAGTGTACACATTTTCATTCAGGTTCCCCATGAGAAACAAACCCACAATCCTGTGTTTCAAATTGAGCTATGAGGAACATACTATAAACATCTATTTGACATGTTGGTAGGGTTTTTGAGATAGCAACAACACCGCACACCTACATGAACCTGGGCAGGTGCGTAGCACAAAAGGGTATTTGGAATAAAGTTCCTTTTGCAACTGCTTGCAAGGTTGATCATTTTAATTAATAAAAAATATATATATATATATTATAGGGTTTTTGAGATGCCATTATATGGTACAGATGCCCATATACCTGAGCACAAGTACAAAATCACATCAATGAGTAACACAGATCAAGAAATAAACATGACTCCATTTCAGCACCACCGTGTGGTCAAACTACATTTTATAACATGTTGTCTTGACACTGTTTGCAAGATCAGCCATAACATAATGACCACTGACAGGTGAAGTAAATAACACTGATAATCTTGTTATTATGGCACCGATCAGTGGGTGGGATATATTAGGCAGCAAGTGAACATTGTCCTCAAAGTGAAAGTGTTAGAGGCAGGAAAAAGTAAGGATCTGAGCGACTTTGACAAGGGCCAAATTGTGATGACTAGATGACTGGGTCAGAGCATCTACAAAACTGCAGCCCTTTTGGGGTATTCCTGGTCTACAGTGGTCAGTACCTATCAAAAGTGGTCCAAGGAAGGAAAAATGGTGAACTGGCGACAGGGTCATGGCTCACTGATGAACGTGGGGAGCAAAGACTGGCTTATGTGGTCCGATCCAACAGATGAGCTACTGTAGCTCAAATTGCTGAAAAAGTGAATGCTGGTACTGATAGAAAGGTGTCAGAACACATAGTGCATTGCAATTTGTTACGTATGGGGCAGCATAGCCGCAGACCAGTCAGGGTGCCCATGCTGACCCCTGTCCACTGCTGAAAGCGCCCACAATGGGCAAGTGAGCATCTGAACTGGACCACGGAGAAATGAAAGGTGGTGGCCTGGACGGATAATGCGCCCTGCCACAAAGCAAAAATTGTTCAGGAATGGTTTGAGGAACACAACAACGAGTTCAAGATGTTGACTAGGCCTCCAAATTCCCCAGATCTCAACCCAATCGAGCATCTGTGGGATGTGCTGGACAAACAGGTCTGAGGCCCCACCTCGCAACTTACAGGACTTAAAGGATCTGCTGCTAAAGTCTTGGTGCCAAATACCACAGCACAACTTCAGAGGTCAAGAGGAGTCCATGACTCGACTGGATAGGGCTGTTATGGTGGCAAAAAGGGGACCTACACAATATTAGGCAGGTGGTCATAATATTATGGCCGATCGGTGTATAAAATCAATATCTGCAAACCATATTTTATGGACTGATGTGCCAGGCCCATCAAAAAAAAGAAAAATATAGAAATGTTAGAATATAAATAATGGCATAACTAATTTGTCCTTGAGTCAAAACTGGTTCAGGGGACTTTTTTATCCAATGTGTAATTTTGTCGATGGCAAGAAGAAATAAAACACGGATTGGAACTAGAACAAAGGGCTCCACCTTCTCAGTATCCAAATGACATGCAGGTCCATGAGCCGTATAGTTATCCACAGTTTGCTATAAACAAATGGTGAAATATAAAGGGTTGGAGCAAACTGGGTAAAGAGTTACCCCACATAAAAGGATCTAGGGGGTTGAAAAACAAATAACATTACATGTCTCAGCTGTTGATATATAATTCAATAATTGCAATAAAACTTGATTAGATTCCAGATGTTGTTCATAGTTGTACAAAAAGTGGTAGTTCTAATTGTTGTTGTAGACCCAGCAGCAGCCCCGCTCGGGGTGAGTATCTGGCAATCAGCCACAACCATGGGCGCTAGTGGGGATAATTGTCTCCTTATCCCCTAAAAAACAAGTGACCCTTCTCATCTCTGGGAGGAACCAGAGGACTGACAGGCTCAACCATGAGGCTAAGAGAAAGGCGAATCCACACTGCCCAAGGCCCAAAGCAGAGGATTATGCAAGGGAGCTAGCATCACTTCAAACAGGCTCCAGTCCGGTCTACAGGACACAGACAGGATTAGGAGCACTCATGTCATGTTTCCTTGTCCTTTTTCTTCCTCTCATGAAAAGCACCCAGAGTTGGAGTTGAAGTCTGGTGAGATCCACATAAAGAACACATACTGTACTCCCGCTCCTGATCAGTTTTCTTTTTATTCCACCAGTCCCGTCTGTGTTTGTGCAATTAAAACCCACCTTACTGTTTACACATTACATCAATACGAAATTTTAGTTTAGGTCCCACCTGGTACAGATGGTGAAGCACAGCACTTTCAACGCCAGGGTTGTGAGTGATCATAACGTCAGCGTAGAAACAAACTCTGTTTGGTAATAAGCTGTAGTTTGCCTGTATTTAGTGATTTTAATTTGCATGCTACAGTGTCTCCATCTGTTACTGATAGTTGCTGACACTTCCGGTTCCTGAAACTGTGGCTGGACATGTGTCATTTCAGGACTACGTCAGGTCCTTCTAGAGACATTACCAGAACCGAGCCCACTCAAAGCAACATTACCTGGGCCCGTTCTAGGCATAAGCGAAAAGCAGTCCAAAATCTAATTTGGCTAGGGCCCCCAAAAGGCTAGAGCCAGCCATGAACATCACCATCATAATTTTTCTTCTTTAGGTTGGTCCACGCCGATCCATTTCTTGCCCCTGCCTGGTGAAGGGTATGCCCCAGCAGGAAACATCTCAGTGGCAAAAAAATTGGTGACCAGAATGAGTGAGGTAAGTGGAAAGTGGTCTGCTTATTGCCACAGACCTGACCAGAAAAACATAGCCAAGATACAGCCACTCTCTCTCTCTTTTTCCCTGCCTACTGCTCACCACCATCGAAGGTCAAGCCATGGTCTTCGTCATCCTCATCGTCATGTCCTGCCATTCCAGCATGCTTACCACCATCCAGGAAGCTAAGCTTGGCAAAACAGGAAGTGGTCAGAAACTCAGAGAGCTTCCCCGTCTGGATCCTGGAGAAAGGGAAACAGTTAGGAGACAGAGAAATGGCAGAAATAATGATTGATGGACAGGGTGTGGACGTTCAAAAATTGAAACATTTAACAGAAGCAGAGCAGATACTAAAGCAGGCAACAGGGAAGGGACTGCATGGTGTGGGACCGTGAGTTAAGAGGAGCTGGGACCAGGAAAGATAGCAACCTAGCTGATTCCTGGCCTAGTGAAAATTATTGCTTGTTATGTAATATGCAATAGTTGTCATGAACTATTATTTGTTATTACACGATAGTGGTCTTGACTGCATCAAACCCAGTGAACCTAACGGAGTGAACCTAACGGAGTGAACCTAACGTTAGCGGTGGTAATTGAGAATGCCGAACTTTAATTCTGGCTACACGTTTTGTTTCCCTCATAGCTATAAGGAATCTCTGATGAGATATTTTTCAACCGTTATTTTTTTTTTTCTATTTATCACACCTAATGGAACAGACCACCTTCAAACTGCACTCACTCTTTCCATCCCCCTGCATCTAGATGAACTGGAATTATACTATTAACGCACCCAACTGCAGAAGAAGTTCCATTACATAAGTGGGTGTGGGGGAGGGTTGTTAACCAACCTTGCTCCACCATAGTACCCATCCTGTAGCTTCTTCAGAGTGGCCAGGACCGCAGGGTCTAGGTCTGAGTGGTCTTCAGCTGAAACACAAATGGTAATGAGCGCGCGCACGCACACGCACACACGCACACACGCACACACGCACACATTTTGTAACTCACTCAACATGGTCTGTGATATGGGAAAGGTGACGGTGGGTCTTCCAGTCATCCTCCAACGAGAGGAGAGGTAGGAGAGGTCTGTACGAAGCATGTCCACAATCATTTGGTTGTCCAACGCCAAGTAAAACTGCTGATGGTCTATGAACTGGAGAGAGAGGGACAAACTCTCCCAAATTTAGGAATGGTTGGATGACAAAATATTTAAATATTATCAGTGCCCATTTTGGTGTGATGTTTCTGCAGGTGATACATTTGTACAGTACTATGCACTGTCACATCAAATTTTTGGCACCTGTGATAAAAATGAGTCTGTGTAAAATAACACAGGTAATAAAATAATTCATAAAAACAAATAAAATGAAAACTATTCCTATCGCTCAAGTTAAGTCATGCATTAAGTGCATTTTTACCTAAAAGATGGGTAAATGATATGAATAAAAGATTATTGTTAGGGAATTCACGTGCATTTGCCTTGCACTCATGGCATAGTATGGTATTGAACCCACCTGTGGTGTGAAGGCGAAGATGGTTTTGCGAATGACATAGAACTTAGAGGTCCCGAGACATCCAATCCTCCTGTATGGTCTACCGGTCAGCCCTAACCTCTGATTACGCCCTGAGAGAGAAGAGAAGGGATCCATGAAAACCTGGCCTACAAGCGCCCAGATGTGTCCTTCAACAGTCAATCAGTCCCTCTCCCTCCACAGACAGTGATTGAGAATGGTCTACCCAGGCGTGCATAGATGTGGCTGAGCACCCTAGCAGGCTGGACGTGGATGGGGTGGATGTCGGCTACTGTCTGCACCTCTATCCCGTTCTTCATCAGCAACGCCTTGATCTCCTCGTTCTCTGCCAGAATAGACACTATGGGAGAGGAAGAGAAGTCAGAACAACCACAATCATTAAAATCAATCAGCAAAGCTATCAATCTTTGATTTAGACATAAAAGACGGGCCGTCAAATTGACCATTTCAGGTTTACACACACTAATAACACACAGGAACGTTAGGTGACCATAGACACAAAGCGATCGTACCTAGAAATGCAACGGCAGGCTAATAAACACGTAAGGCTAATGTGCACTGAAATCACAGACAAAACCATCATACCCTGCACCACAACGTCAGGCTTTGGGATAGTGGAGAAACGTCGGTTGAGAGGGTCTATCTCACCAGGGGCCAGGAAACCCTGTAGAACAGTGAAGATCAGGAGAGGTCATTCATTTACATTCAAAACCTGGCTATCACAACCTGGCCTTATTGGCCCCTCACTTCTGACTAATGAGAAGCTATATTGATTCAAATCCTCGCCAGAGTTATAAATAGGGAAAATATATATATAAAATACATGCTACTGCTATTATCTTATTAATATGGGAAAGGTTTTACCTTTTTGACCTGGAAGTGTGGAGCAAGAAATTATTATATATAATCCTGTTTTGATTCAAAGCAGCAAAATGTGACAACCATATAACATTATGAAGACTTCTATTATACACTCTACTGTAGCTACCAGAGCGGAGGTCTAATCCAATTTTGTCCTATGGTTTTCAATTGGATATCATTTTTGGTTTACTTTGTGAAGCGACAGGAATAAAAAGACTTGACCCCAACCCTGCTAAACACAAGCTAGCAGTCTGTGACCTCTCACCTCTGCTAGTAGATTGCCCAGGACATACAGAGACTGTCCCCACTTCAAAGGGAGCTTCCCCAGGGGGACTCTCTCCACAGAGTGTGGGTTCAAATACTCCTCATCCACCTGTTGAGGGTTCCAGAAAGCAGAATACTAAAGTCAGACAGCTAACTTAGGAAGTAGACACACTTTGAGAGAATTATTGATTTCATTAAGCACTTGTTTCCAACCATTTAGGTCAGTTGAGTGGGAAAAGGGTAAATTACTATTTATATTAACAGGACGAACACTAAGTTCTGGCAACAGACAGATCGATTGATCGATTCATCTGATCCAGCCTTACCCTGTCAGGTGGAACGCTGTAAAGCTCTGGTAGCAGATGGATCCCATTCTTCTGTTTAATTAGAATCCCATCCAGAGCTTCTCTGTATTCCTCAACCTGAGAAAGAAACCCAATAGTTTATGAGCAGTCATAGCAGTTGCTAACAGTGTTCTAAGACCTTATAACCTACCATGTACACGTACCTGTTCGGGACTGTTGGTAAAGACTCCATCCAGTATGAGGTAGGTCCAAAACAGAGGCCATTCACACTCTATGTTCTCAAACAGCTTCAACTCAGCTGACTCATAGTACAGACGATTAGGGTCCTGGGACGAGAGAGGAAATAGAACCACAGAATTAAGAAGGGAACAGTAAGAGTTTCCTTAATTTAATGGGAAGCCAGGAAGAACAACGAAAGATATTAAAAAGTATAGTTTCAGAATTATGTTGTTTCTGAGCAAATAAGGGAACCAACATCAAAGCAAGGAACTTTTCTTTTTAGAAGGGAGGGATGAAATGGAAGGATTTGAAAGTGAATGGAAGAATAAGAGAACTACAGTATTTATAAACAATATAAGATTCACATAAAGTATTAAAATGTAATATTAAATGCCAAAAGCCATAAATAGAAAATTACAAAAATGTCAAAAACCTCATACAATAAAAAGCCTGTCATTTAGACTACTGGCAATTTATATCTCTAATTGACTGGGGAGAAATTAAACTGCATGCGCTGTTGAAACTAACAACACAAAAAAGTACCTGGAAACAAGACCTGGAAGATTAAAGATGCTGCAGAAGAAATTTGCATGTTGCATTTGATAAATGTGATAAAAATCATGTTTTTATTTAGCATGACTAAATGAAGCAAGCCTATAGACTTTTACAAATGTAAAATTTCTACGAAGCAGTAACATTAAAAGCCGAAAAACTATATTAGGAACAATTTATGTTGCACTTTAGAAAGAGCTTCCATAGTGACATTCACATTACCTGCTGAGTCCAATAAAACCCTGACTAAAGCACTCAGTTTGAACAGCTCCCATCGCTGCACACGCATGTAATCTAATGTGTGCCTGGCTGAACTGGGCATTGTGATAATGTATGAATCCACTCGCAGAGAGAAGGTGGGGAGAGAAAAGATGGAGAGAGCAATAACAGCTGAGGAGACACGTTGGAAAAGAAGGAGAAAAACTGTCAGAAAGATGTACATGAAAAAGGGTGATACACAGAGAGTACATGTCTTTACTTCTTTAGGGGTTTTGTGTCCATCCCTGAGAAACCTACAGCATCCATATCGACCCTTAGAAAAGAGAAACGGAGAAAAACAAAGAATTATGCTAAGCCAAACTAGTCTAATACTGCTCAGTGCTAGTGATGTTTTAGACTATGAACTAAATAGCCCTGCCATACTGTATGTGATCAACAAAAAAGATGGCATAGCACATAACACTGTCCTGACCTGTAGCTTGGATATGATCTCCTCCTTGGTGGTGTTGACTATAGAGATGTCCTCTACAGCGAAAGCTGGGTATGTGATGATGGACAGAACTCCAGCATCCACCTCTTTAGACATAGATGCCCTGGGAAGCATGGAGTTGAGGATAGACTGCAGAAATGGAAAAAATGGAGAGGAAGTAAGTGGGCAGAGAAGGAGAGAGAGAAGTGTACATTCAAATTTGACAAAAAAGAGTATCCCTTGATAAACTGACATTGTGTATTCTGTAATGTGTAACGTGTGTGTGTGTGATGTGTAGTGCATGTGTGTGTAACGTGTAATGCATGAAGTGTGCACACACGTGCATGCATGCGTGCGCAATGCGTGTAATGTGTAACATGTGACATGTAGCATGTTGGTGTGCGCGTGTGTTTGTGCGTGTGCGCGCATCTGTGTGTAATGTGTAACGTGTTTGTGTGTGCGCGTAATGTGTAACGTGTGTGTGTGTGGGTGTGTGTGCGTGCGCATGTGTGTCTCTGTTATGTGTAACGTGTGTGTGTGTGTGTGTGTGTAATGTGTAACTTGTAACATGTAACGTGTGCATGTGTTACATGTAGCATGTGTGTGCACGCGTGTATTGTGTAACGTGTGCCTGTGTCTGTGTCTGTGTGCGTGCATCTGTGTGTGTACCTGACAGTGCTGTATGTCGTCAGCCAGAGCATGCACCACAGAACCAGGTCCTCCTTTAGCTCCAAACAGGTTCAGCTCATCCAGGGCTTCCAGGGCTGCCTGTGGAAATAACACCTTTCTAGGGACGCAACTCTGACATAAAGGCTACATTTCCTTGTCACAATGGTTACATAACCTTCAGAAGGTCTTCAAAGGCCTCACAAAAGGCTATGTACAGAACTACATAATGACTTTTACACAAACTCTGTCACACACAAACTTTAAACAACTAATAAAATTATCTAACAGTATATTAAACATTGAAAGTATAATAAAACGGTTGTATCATTTCTAATATGATTGAAAAGTTATTTTATTTACAATGTTGATTTACTAGTGTAACATCTCATTTCAAAGCAAGATGAACTTCTAAGAAGCTCCTGTAGCCAATGCTTGGAATCTGACACCAGAGAACGCCATTGAAGGTTTAGGCCAGTGTCACTATACTAGGAATAACTGTGTGTGCGCGTGTGTGTGTTGACGGAAAAAATTTGTGAAACCCAACTGCAGTCCACCATATCAGCATTCTCAGCTGCTGTGTGTGTGTGTGTGTGTGTGTGTGAGAATGAATGAGTCCATTTGTTGCGGACATGAATCTGGACAGGGCAAAGGGTTGGAGAAATGTAGGCAGCAAGACGTTGAGAGAAAGACAGAATAAGAAGCGTAAAATTAAGGTGCATTGTGGGATTAGATGGAACGTGGAGTGAAACGGGTCTATTGCTTCATCCACAATTGCTTTATTACTGTTTGAACGGAGTGCCATTTAAAAAAGTCTTTAACCATAAATACACCGGGGTCGCGCCCGCCTGCCCCTCTTTCTTAAATCTAACCAGATCACGTCTTGAACCGGTCAAGGGAGTGACTTAGTGAATGAGTGAGTGAGCAGCTGACGAAAGGGCAAAGAAGGTTGATTCTGCATTGAAAAGAAATCTCTACATTTAGAAACGACTAATCGCATTCCAATAAATACGTAACCATGGCCAAGTGTACAGAAAAGGCGGGATGAGCGAAAGGAGTAGTAGATTGACAGAGGAGAATGAAAGTATGGGAAGAGACCGGTTAACACAAATGGAGTGACCATTATGTTTAGGAAGCAAGGCGCTAGTCGTACCATCAGGTCATCTGTCTCTATTTCCAACGCAGCTTGATAAAGGTCGGCTGACACACAGGTGTGAATCATTATGCGTGTCCTTTTGTGACCGCAGGGAATAAGGACCTTTTGAAACCCTTCTCTGTGGCGTGCGTGTGTGTGTGTACGTGTGTGTTTAAGCAACCTCACTTTAGCCATGCCAATGGAGCTAGCATTAAGCTCAGGGATCCCCTGGTTTGTCTTGTCGCCTCTCTCCCACATCCCATAGTCCTGAAAGAGAAACATACAAACATTCATAGAGCATTTATAAAGTGTTCATAACAACTGTACATAGCAGAATGACTAAGCAGAAAACCGACACATCAAATTTCGATTACAGTTAACAACTTGAGAGGCATTTTACAGTACTATAGAGCCCTATATAATATGCTGTATGTAACTACTACATAGACGCTAGTCATGTGTCATTAACAGATTCTTCACTTCTAGTAGTTTCTATTAAGGCTCAGCGATGTCTGGGTTTACACATGATCCCAACCACCTTTCCAAACATCATCAATAGACAATGTAATCGTCTTTGTTTTATTCCAAGAAAGCGGTGTACATTCTGTGATCAATGGGGTGACACCCAATTACATATTTAGTGATGCTTGCTGTTCTCCGCTTTCACTCTTTTACAATCTTTATTATTCTCTTGCATTAGGTTAATAATCCAATACCACAAACTGTACGTTTTGAAAAATGAAGGACATGTGGCAAATAGTGAAATATGGGAACCGACCAGGGGTATTCAAACTCTTAGCCTACAACAGAGGTTCCCAAACTAGGGGTTCGTGACCCCATGTGGGGTCACCTGATATGAAAATGGGGTCAAGGGAGAATCTTTTACAATTGACTCTTATAGCCTCAAATAAAAAATATGATTATATAATTTTTCTTCACATGGTTGGGGTTGCAAGGATCTTTAGATATCGAAATGGGGTCGGTCGGCCAAAAGACGTTTGGGAACCCCGGGCCTACACTGACTGGATCCTGCTGGTTTTCCGTTCCACATCTTCGTTAAATGCAGGCACCTAGTTTCACAAGACCAAATCAGGCTCTGCTTAGACAGCGGCATTTAAGAAGACAAGTGGAACTGGCTTCGTGGTTCAGAGTTCAGTTTGAAGGAAAGAAACCAACTGGCATGTTGCCCTGCTGGTCACTCACTGCGCTGCACGCTAGGGCATTGGTGGACCCATGCAGCGCAAGTCAAGTTGAAATAGAGTAAAACATTGTTTTTCGACATGGTGACGCCATCAACGATGGCTGTCAGACATCGTCCATAGGCGGTTATGTCATCCTTTCGGTCAACGCTACTGTAGTTTGGATAGAAATGTAAAGCCACCAAATAAGCTGAACCAATGAAAGAATATAACCACTATATTAACACACATGACAGCTCATAACCAGCACTTAAAAACATACAGCTATTTCGTCAGTTGCAAGGAACGCAGATAACCTCTATTTAAGTCCTATGACAGTTCATAAGCACTACACAGAGCTTGAAGAAAAACCTACAGCCACTTTGTAAGCAGCCTCGATGTAGAACATGAGGTTCTGGACCACATCCACCTCGTCCTGAGTGTACACGATGTGAAGTCCTGCAGTGTAAAATAAAATACATTGCATCATGAGAACATAAAGAATAATTTTGAAGACATACAGTAATGTCTTAAATGGGGTCATTAAATGCTATCAAACCCAATAGATGTGACAACATACAGGCACCAACACACGCAATACACACTAATGTTACCGCCTCCGCACAAACTTTACCAGAGGCTGTCATCTGTGCGAGGAACAACAGGAACAAGGAGGTAGCATCCACCTGCAGGTGCCCCCATTGATCGTCCCCGACAACGGTAGCGCATGTCCTGGTGTTGTACTTAGCATGGAGGCAGTCGACTGTGCTCTTGCTGTACTTAAACTTCTCCACCTTGTCCAGCTACGGGATCAAAAACAGCATTCTGTTAAAATTGAAATAACTTTCTGGAAAAAGGTTGATATTTTGGATTTGATTACATTAGCATAGATAGTTTATATACTCATGAAACTTGTTTAGAAACACCTTAGTATAAACAATGCTGGATGAACATTCATTATGATAAGTGTTTATCTTTGCCAGCCAGAGTGGAAAATAAACTGATGTGTTGGATGACTATCAAAGCAGAAGAATGAATAAAAAAAATAAAAACTGTCCTTCTCAACTCTATCGACAAATACTTTCTGCTGTAACCAAAGTGAAGGATGCTTCCATAAGTATTAGTTGAGAGGTGTACACTTTAGTGCAACCAGGACAGACAAAATTTTCTTTTATGTATACTTTCAGTGCTATCCCTCTTTTTCCAATGTTTGTTACAAGATCTTTTTAAAGGGGAAAATGGTTTGCCTTTACAGCACATTAAACAAAGCTGCATTTTCAATAAGGGGCATATGAATCTCATATGTGTGATACCTACCTGTCTCATTATGCATTGTAGAACACCCCTCATTAGCTTTACCACACTCTGCAATGAAAGAGAGGGAGACAGACAGAAAGTTAGACAGACCAGTAATTCACTACACCCCTCCGATCAGCAGGCAAACAGGTTCAACTTTGCCCTTTTCATCGCCTCGTCGCTCCATCCAAGAAATGAAACTCTAAACCACTGACCACACACGGGCTCATTGCTTAAATAACCAACTAGCTGGAAGGACCTGCACTACTACTAGTAACCCCATAAGATATTATATTATCAAGAATCTCATAGATCCTAATCTATTTTGGCAGGGATTTTACTACATGCCTTATGATCGCTACCCTAAAAGCTATGCCTTCAATGTAGGGAGGGTCTACATCTTCTTGGGACACATAAAACCAGTAAAGGTCCTTTAATAAGCTCTCCACATTGAATTCACCCTCAGCCCCTCCCCTTAACACTAAAGAATTATTATCCTGTTTCATTTCCAAGGCCTTAGCCTGGTCCCTTTCTGCTTTTGAAAAAACAGACAAAAACTACTATAATCAACAGTACCTGTTCCAATTCATAGGCCTTGGCCTTGTCTTCATCTCTGTCAGCATTCTTCCTGTAGGCCAGACTGAGAGCCCAGACTGACAGGATGCTGTAGACGTTGTCTCTAACCCATGCATCAGGCTGCTCTCCACTGGCCGGGAGGAGACCAGTCACTGGGTCCTGCAAGCAAAAGGTCAGTTGGTCAATAATCAGAAATTACTCCAGTCACAGGGCCCTATCCCAGTCTGCATTATGTTATCAAGATTCTGTAAACACACATAACACAGATGTTATATTAAGAGATGAGTCAGATTGAAAGAGATTCCAATTTGAGATTGGAATCTCAAATTGGAGATTAAATTGAAGATAGAAGACAACTGAAATAGTTTATTTATGAGAAGATATAAAGCAGCTATCTTAAGCCTCCCTCGTTTTGATCCTGTCAAGACAAATGCGATAATCAGAAGAGATTAATCAACTAATCAATCAATCCAAATATATATTATAAAGCCTTTTTTAC
The DNA here is from genome assembly GCF_011004845.1 of Esox lucius. NCBI lineage: Eukaryota > Metazoa > Chordata > Actinopteri > Esociformes > Esocidae > Esox > Esox lucius. The sequence goes on along the minus strand of NC_047592.1, from coordinate 26,588,417 downwards.
ATCAGCAGTTGTCACAAAGTGCTTTTACAAAACACAAAGCCTGAAACCCCAAAGACCAAGCAACAACAGGGTTGAACCATCCTCTGAGGGGTGGCCAGTCCTCTTCTGGCCGTACCGGGTGAACATTTTAAGAGTACAAATTGTAATAATTAATAAATGCATGTTGGCTGCATCCAGAGTCTGGGGGTGGGCAGCGGAGTGGTAGCCAAAACCGTCAGATATTGTCAGCAACTTGATCTGCAACACAACCAGATGAACTTTGGACAGGGACAGCTACAAGTAATTCGGGCCTGGTAGTCCTGAGGTGTGGTCCAAGGTCTTACAACGAACAGACATAACATTATGACCACCTGCCTAATATTGTGTAGGTCCCCCTTTTGGGGCCAAGACTGCACTGACCCGTCGAAGGCATGGACTCCACTAGACCTCTGAAGGTGTGCTGTGGTATCTGGCACCAAGACGTTAGCAGCAGATCCCTTAAGTCCTGTAATTTGCAAGGTGGGGCCTCCATGGATCGGACCTGTTAGATTCAGATCTGGGGAATTTGGAGGCCAGGTCAACACCTTGAACTTGTTGTTGTGTTCCTCAAACCATTCCTGAAACATTTTTACTTTGTGGCGCTTTGGGTGCTTTATCCTACTGAAAGAGGCCAATGCCATCAGGGAATACCGTTGCCATGAAAGGGTGCACATGGTCTGCAACAATGCTCAGGTAGGTGGTTCGTGTCAAAGTAACATCCACATGAATGGCAGGACCCAGGGTTTCCCTGCAGAACATTTCCCAAAGCATCATACTGCCTCCGCCGGCTTGCCTCCTTCCCATAGTGCATCCTGGTGCCATGTGTTCTCCAGGTAAGTGACGCACATGCACACGGCCATCCACATGATGTAAAAGGAAACAAGATTCATCAGACCAGGCCACCTTCTTCCATTACTCTGTGGTCCAGTTCAGATGCTCACTTGTCCATTGTAGGCGCTTTCGGGGGTGGACAGGGGTCAGCATGGGAACCCTGACTGGTCTGCGACTATGCAGCCCCATACACAACAAACAGCAATGCACTGTGTGTTCTGACACATTTCTATCAGCATTAACGTTTTCAGCAATTTGAGCTACGGTAGCTCATCTGTTGGATCGGACTACACAGGCCAGCCTTCGCTCCCCATGTGCCTCAGTGAGCCTTGGCCGTATATGACCCTGACACCGGTTCACCACTTTTCCTTCCTTGGAATAGTTTTGATAGGTACTGACCACTGCAGACCAGGAACATCCCACAAGGGCTGCAGTTTGAGATGCTCTGACCCAGTTGTCTAGCCATCACAATTTGGCCCCTGTAAAAGTCACTCAGATCCTTACGCTTGCATAATTTTCCGGCTCCCAACACATCAACTTTGAGGACAGAAGGTCCACTTGCGATATAATCAGTGTTATTCACTTCACCTGCCAGTAGAAATGCAACCCTGTGCACGCACAGCACATTGTCCCCTCAAAAGCACAGCGCACTGTCCCATCACAGGCATAGCACATTTTCAAAGGCACAGCGCATTGTCCAATCACACGCCTTCTCCATTCACATGTACAGACGAATCTCAGAATCTTTCACATCCATGTTGCACTATGGAGCCCGCACCACTCGACTGTCTGAGCCAAAGACTTTCAGGTACGTTTTGATTACATTACAGGGGTGAATATATTTTATACAACATATCATATTACAGTTAACTAGCAAATAGTGGCCTAAAGCAAAGTAGTTTATATTGTTTCTTTTTAACACTTTCAGCAAGCTTTTGCTTCTATGTGGGTTGTTGCAGGGTTAAACATGCTAATTCAGGAGGGCTAATTCAAATTTCCATAAATGTTACATTTCTTTGTTTACTCATTTGCTGGATGCAGAGTTCAACAAAATTCATGTGAAGGTCAAGCAACTATAGAGTGCATATTTCACTGCAATAATTACGAACAGCATCTCCACCCCTCAACCTGTGGTCTAGAAGAGCACCGACACAAGACAACAGACACACAGGCCCCTACATTGTGGACGAAAGTAAGCCATTAATGACCTTGGGCCGCAGAAGGTATTTGCGCTGGTTACAGACAATGCTGCAAAGTTGAAGGCTGCTTGGTCTCAAGTGGAGGAGGCCTACCCTCCTATCACACCCACTGTCTGTGACTAAAATGTATTGAACCTGCTCCTCAAAGACATCATGATGCGGAAAACGATGGATACACTCTAAGAGAAGGATGTGAGGGCCATCAAGTTACAGCAGCAATATACCTTACCAAGCAAAGTGAAAATAATAAAAGCACCACACTGAAGCTGCCCAGCAACACACACAACATCGCAGTCTGCAGATACAGTAAGGTCCGGAAATAATTGGACACTGACACAAGTTTGTTATTTTGGCTGAATATATTCAAGCTACAGTTAAATAATGAATATGGGCTTAAAGTGCAGTCTCTCAGTTTTAAGTTGAGGGTACACACCCAAATTAGAGGAAGGGTTTAGGAATAACAGCTCTTTAATATGTAGCCCCCACTTTTTCAAGGGACCAAAAGTAATTGGACAGTTGACTCAAAAGCTGTTTCATGGACAGGGGTGGGCTATTCCTTCATTATTTCTTCATCAATAAAACAGTTAAAAGGTCTGGAGTTGATTACAGGTGTGGAGTTCACATTTGGAAGCTGTTGCTGTGAACCCACAACATTGGTCAAAGGAGCTTTCAAAGCGAGTGAAACAGGCCATCCTTAGCCAGCAAAAAAAATAAAAAATACTGTAGCAGGAACATTAGGAGTGGTCAAATCAACAGTTTGACTGAGAAAAAAGAACGCACTGGTGACCTCTGCAACACAAAAAGGCCTGGATGTCCATGGAAAACAACAGTGGTGGATGATCGTAAGATCCTTTCAATGGTAAAGAAAAATCCCTTCACAACATCCAGCCAAGTGAAGATCACTCTCCACAATTTAGGCATTTCATTATCCAAGTCTACCATGAAGAAAAGACTTCACAAGAGAAAATACAGAGGGTTCACCACAAGGTGCAAACCATTCATAAGCCTCAACAATCGAAAGGCCAGAATAGACATTGCAAAAATACATCTAATACTGCCAGCTCAGTTCTGGAACAGCATTCTTTGGACAGATGAAACTAAGATTAACCTGCACCAGCATGATGGGAAGAAGAAAGTATGGAGAAGGCTTGGAACGGCTCATGATCTGAAGCATATCACATAATGTGTTAAACATGGTGGAGGCAGTGTGAAGGTATGGGCATGCCCGGCTTTCAATGGCACTGGGTCACTAGTGTTTATTGATGATGTGACAGAAGCAGTCGGGTGTATTCTGAAGGGTACAGGGATGTATTGTCTGCTCAGATTCAGCCGCCCGCTTCACTTTACAGATGGACAATGACCAAAAACAACCCAGGAGTTTATGGCAAATAAGTGGAATATTCTACAAGGACAGGGTCAATCACCTAATCTCAACCCGATCGAGCATGCATTTCACTTGCTGAAGACAAAACTAACAAACAACTGAAGACAGCTGCATTAAAGGCCTGGCAAAGCATCACAAAGGAGGAAACCCAGCGTTTGGTGATGTCCATGCATACCAGACTTTAAGCAGTAATTGCCTGCAAAGGATTCTCGAAAAACTATTAAAATTGAACATTTTATTTATGATTGTGTTGATCTGTCCAATAACATTTGAGCCCATGAAATAAGAGGTCTGTGTATGAAAATGGTTGCAATTCCTAAATGTTTCAAATAATATTTTTCTTTCAACCCCTTGAAATAAAGCTGAAAGTCAGTTGTTTCATTTGGCCTAGTGGTTAGGGCATCTGACTAGTGTCCGAAAGGCCCTAACACTAAGGGGAAAGCTATGCTGTTCTGTCCCTGAGCAAGAAAGTTTACTCCAATTGATCCTCCTCTCCCCGTAACATTCCCCCCAGGTCATTGCTGTTCTCAATCAACTTGCCTTTTTAAACAATGGTAAAACAATGATTTTGGTCAGGGTTAGGTTGCTTGGTTGGAAATGGACACTTGCGCACCCTCAACAATCACAACAACCAGTGAAAATGTAAAAGACAGGGTTGAGTTTCACCACTCTCATCAGAGAAAGAAAGTGATTGCACTAATCTGTAGTATTTGGTAACATATCCTTGGCAAGCAATGCCTGCCTAAAATCTGTGGCCCACTGAACACACCGGACAATGCAGTTTCTCCCTGCTTGTTTCAGGATGACTTCAGTCTTGGTTTCACACTGTGAGGGCATGCCAAATCAGAATTAGATCGGGTGACTGACTTGGCCAGTTAAGAACTTTCCAGCTTTTGGCACTGAAAAGTATTTGGTATCTATGGTGGTGGGTTTGGGGTTATTGTCCTGTTGCTTAATGAAGTATGGTCCAATGAGCTTATGGGGCATTTGCTTGCATCTGAAAAGACAAGATTTTTCTCAGAATTTGTACGGTTACCAATTAAATCATCAATGAAGACATTTGACTCAGTACCAGTGGCAACCATACATGTCCAAAATAGGGATTTATTTTGGGCAGGCCGATACCATTTTCTGATTGCTCTTCTGGTGGATTGGCCGGCAGGGGCTATGCATTCTCTCGCAGCCTATTAAAATGAATTAGATATCAGGTATGCACTGATGAGCCAAACCATGACCACTCAGAGGTGAAGCAAATAACGTTGATCATCTCCAAACAAGGGCACATGTCAAAGTCTGGGTAGGTTAGATGGTAAGCGAGCAATCAGTTCTCGTAGTCAGTGTGTTGGATATAGAAGAAACGGGCAAGAGTAAAGACCTCAGGGACTTTGAGAGGGGCCAAACTTATGGATGACTGTGTCAGAATATCCCCCAAAATGGCAAGGCTTGTGGGGTGCTCCCGGTCAGCAGGAACTAGATATTCAGTGCCTACCGACAGTGGTTCAAGGAGGGACAAACCACAAACTGGCGACAGGGTGCTGGGCGCCCAAGGGTCATCGATGCACGAGGGCATCAGAGGCTATACCATCTGCGATGAACTGACAGAAGGTCTGTTGTGGCACAAGTCACACAAAATGTTAACGATGGTTACGGGAGGCATGTGTCAAAACACAATGCATTGCACCCAGCAGCGTATGGAGCTGCGTAGCTGCAAATCGGTCACACTGCCCTTGATTAGCCCTGTACACTGTCAAAAGCATCTACAATGGGCATGTGAGTGTCGGAACTGGACCTTGGAGCAGTGGAAGAATGATGTCCGGTCCAATGACTCCCGTTTTCCTTTATATCACGTGGACAACCGTGTATGTGTGCGCCGTTTACCTGGGGAAGTGATGGCACCAGGATGAAATGTGGGGAAGACAACAAGCCGGTGGAGGGAGTTTAATGCTCTGGGCGATGTTCGGCTGGGAAACCCTGGGTCTGTCAATTTGACAAGTGCCACCTTCCTAAACATTGTTGCAGACCAGGTACACCCCTTCATGTTGTAGAATCATATGAGCACATGTTTTATAGAAAGTTCAATGTGCCTAGATAATGAGAACAACAAAAACATCTTTCTTTAGATTCTCTTTCAGTAGGTCGCACTCTGATTACCTCCGGAATGTGAAATGTTTACGTTGACCATCTGGCATGGCGGTTCGAGATGCAATCTGTGATAGGTAGACCGACCCTTCAATGTATAGAATGACTAGCAATCTTTACAGTGAGATCGAGTTATTAAGATTGAGTGTGTAACATCATGAACAATAGACTATCGAATGCTGCAATAAATAATTGAATTAGTCTCTCCCTTAACGACCGGGTACGTGATCACTATTTCAGCACTATACGAACGGCTGAATTTCTTACAATGGCATTATTCCTTGATGGCCATGGCCCCTTTCAGCAGGATAATGCACCCTGTCACTCTGCACACATTGTTCATGTTTGAGGAACATGATGACCAGTTCAAGGTGTTGCCCTGGCCTCCAAATTCCCCAGATCTAAATCCGATTGAGCATTGGTGGGATGTGCTGGACCAACAAATCCGATCCACGTTTTTTCATTGCAGCTCTAATCAGGGACATGGGTCCTGTCCCAATATCCACAATACGCTCTATGGTCTTCCGCAAAGTGCACACCTTTTGAAAGTGCCCTTAGCGGCGTAAGTGCGCAATGGCCCGAAGCTGTTAAGAGCAGAATTGGGACAGTTCTACGGTCGCCACTCAACCCGGTTGTCCTACCTGCGCCAAAACAACTGTTCGAAACGGCACAACACTACAGGAATTCTGGATAATAGCCTATAGTAAAATCAGGTCTGATGCACACTTGCACAAGAGGGTGCTGATGATCACCCCGGGAGAACAAGACTACAGAATTGGGACACCCTACAAGAATAAACACTAGTGACCCGTCTTGCACCCCTTAGCGAGAATGCGCAATTGAGGGACACATGGGCGCAAGTGAGGATATTGGGACAAGACCCTATTTAGACTTGGGACACCAGAAGGGTGCAATTAATGATGAGGTAGAACAGAAAACCAGCAGGCTCCAGACCTTGTAGGGTAAGAGTTGAATCCACATGGCCTGTATTTATTACTGTGTATGATTTATAGCAATGATGTGAAAGCAACAGGAATTGTTTGCTCTCCAATAAAACATCTCATAAGAACAACTTGTTGCACTTTATTTTATAAAACTCATAAGTGCATAGCTAGTCTAAATCATAACATCACTTCCACCACATTTAACAGATTATGGGGAATTGACACGTCTTTCCCTCCACTTCCCTCTTCCAATCACCTGAGTACAAATTATTAATGGCCCAATCCATCCACAGTACCGTTGTCCAGAATGCTGCAGGCTCTTTAAGGTAGATTTAAGGTACTTTTAAAGCAAATTAACCCCACTATTGTTTTTTTTTTATTGCAATATTGCAGTGTATCCTCCTTAGACCTGGTGAAGTGTTCTGTGGATGACAGTGGCTGACAATTAGTCCTACCTCTAGGACAGTGTTCCTGTTCTATCTGACCTTATTACCACATTATGGTGAGCATGTTCCAGACATTCACTGTAGAGGTCTACATTTCCTTACCAGTACAAAGGGCACTATATTTGCTTTTGTCCACTGTTCCTTCATGCCCAGTGAGTGAAACCTGACTCGTAGGAAGGAACTCTGAGGATGAAACCCAAATGTCACCCTATAGCCAATAAGGCAGTGATGAAAAGTTGTGCTCTAAATAGGGCATAGGAGGCCTCTGAGCCATGAAGAAGCACTGATAGGCAACCTTACTGCAGACACGAACACAGCAATGTTCCCCAGTGCGTTCTTTGGTGGGGAACAAGTGTAATTACTAGCAAGGACCAGAACTCCTCATAAGTCTTCCCAAGTGTCACACCAAGGAAAACCTCTTGTCAAATCCTGACTTTGGGAAAGGTTATTTTCAGTTTAGGGGTTATGTTTAGGGTTATGGTTAGAATTAAGTTAAGGTTTAGAAATCTGGTTTTAAGGTTAGGTCAAATAGGATTGTAAATGTAAATCCATTGTTATTCCCCTAAGGTCCTCGTGTTATGCACTACAAAGCTGTCTCTCTCTCTCTCTCTCTCTCTCTCTCTCTCTGTGTGTGTGTGTCTGTGAATAAAAAGGCACAATTTATCGTTTTAAATTAGATACTTTTTCAATAATACTTTCTTTATATGAACACGTATGTAAACAACATGCATATTCTGCGATCTGGTGTGTTCCACAATAGTTAGCGTGTCAGGTCGTGATGGACATTTCAGTTCCTTTAGTTTAAATGTCAGACTGAATGGCATATGGTTCTGAAAAATAGTTAGAACGCCAACTTACTTGATACTGAAGTATGGTTTGATGTACTATCCGAGCGTAGTTGTCAAGTTTGACCCCCGAGTTGCTTCGACTTCTCATGTTGTTGGGTTAACAATATTCATACAAACCCGTGGTTTAGAAAAAGATGAACGTCAGTAGTTTTTTTGACTTGCCATAACTTTACAAATATCCCAAGTTACAAAACACCGTGAAAAAAAATCGAGTTTAGAGGCGACCAAAAACGTTCGAAAGGGTAGTTTCTCAACTTTTCTGGTTAGCAACAATGGCATCAGAATATGAACACAATTGATACTGTCGGATAAAACTCTCCTCGGATTTTACTGCGTTGCATTATCACATCATTGAAGTCATAAGATTAATGTTGTGGGGAAAAAAAGAAAAGAGATGAGCTAACTTGCCTGCACCATCGATATAGGATTAATACTAACAGCAGGTTTCGGCAGAGAAAAAAATATCGGAACTGTCACCTCTTTAACATGGGACAAACTACAACCAGGAAGAGAGCGAAAACATTCAACGATGTAACAGTCAAACTAACAACCAAATAACAAAATATAGTAATGCATTCTAAATTGATTAAGATATGATTGTGATATAGTATAGTTATATAGTTATGATAATTGAGGCGTGTTAACAGATGTATAAGAAATACGTTTTAGGTGTCTGCAAGGACAGAAGGGGCTAGCTCTTCCAGTTGTATTTAAGGTTATATAACAAGTGGGTTTATCTCCATAACGACATCCCCTGTACACTGCCACAAAGTCAGAATTTAAACAAATATTATAGCTTTTTGGTCTTGATTTAAGTTTGCGGTAAGACATGAGTTTAACAGTATATAAAACGTTAGGGCTAGCTTTAAAAATATATTTTTAAGAAAACATTGTATACATTGTCTGTGTTCATCCGTCTGTGTTTAGGGACGATCCTAGTGCACTAACATTTGACTAACAAGTAGGTTTCCTTATAAAGGCAATAAGGTGTTGCTGTATTATACAGGGAGCCATTTATCAAAACTGTTCCTCCCAGCAAGCAATACCAACATCATCATCTATATCATCACATATCTTCAATATTTCTCAAATCTTTCAATAAACTGTAGGTAATAAAGTTTAAACTAAATAGACTAAGCTACCGCAGAAACCTCTCCTATGCCATGTGCTGAAAAAGAGAAGTCAGCATGCATGTTCACCACATTGTGTTAGCCACTTGGTGGCGGCAGACATATACTCCTCAACTTAATAAAACTTTGTTTCCTTACACTACAGACTTAGTTTGGTTTCTGGACGCTGATTGACTGAAAGCCAAGGTTTGTTGGATATCATAAATCAGATATCTGAACCTATACATGCTGATTGGCTGAAAAGCCTTTGTATATTACAGAGTACATACAAAACACTTCTTACTGGTCCAGTTACAGTGGTAACCATTTGTAATATCATTAAGGCATGTGAGTGACAAATTAACCAGACATCGCAAGTATTAAATAAATGACTGGATCTAGATACTGTTCTTGCCAAGAAAAGGGAAAAACTGTCATGTGAGGTTCTCTTTTGTATTGTACAACATATACTTTGCCTCCGGGAAGTATTCAGATCCTTTCACCTTCTCCACATTTTGTTATACACTCACCTAAAGGATTATTAGGAACACCAGTTAAATTTCTCATTAATGCAATGATCTAATCAACCAATCACATGGCAGTTGCTTCAATGCATTTAGGGGTGTGGTCCTGGTCAAGACAATCTCCTGAACTCCAAACTGAATGTCAGAATGGGAAAGAAATGTGATTTAAGCAATTTTGAGCGTGGCGTGGTTGTTGGTGCCAGACGGGCCGGTCTGAGTATTTCACAATCTGCTCAGTTACTGGGATTTTCACACACAACCATTTCTAGGGTTTACAAAGAATGGTGTGAAAAGGGAAAAACATCCAGTATGCGGCAGTCCTGTGGGCGAAAATGCCTTGTTGATGCTAGAAGTCAGAGGAGAATGGGCCGACTGATTCAAGCTGATAGAAGAGCAACTTTGACTGAAATAACCACTCGTTACAACCGAGGTATGCAGCAAATCATTTGTGAAGCCACAACACGCACAACCTTGAGGCGGATGGGCTACAACAGCAGAAGACCCCACCGGGTACCACTCATCTCCACTACAAATAGGAAAGAGGCTACAATTTGCACAAGCTCACCAAAATTGGACAGTTGAAGACTGGAAGAATGTTGCCTGTTCTGATGTGTCTCGATTTCTGTTGAGACATTCAGATGGTAGAGTCAGAATTTGGCGTAGAATGAGAACATGGATCCATCATGCCTTGTTACCACTGTGCAGGCTGCTGGTGGTGGTGTAATGGTGTGGGGGATGTTTTCTTGGCACACTTTAGGCCCCTTAGTGCCAATTGGGCGTCGTTTAAATGCCACGGCCTACCTGAGCATTGTTTCTGACCATGTCCATCCCTTTATGACCACCATGTACCCATCCTCTGATGGCTACCTCCAGCAGGATAATGAACCATTTCACAAAGCTCGAATCATTTCAAATTGGTTTCTTGAACATGACAATGAGTTCACTGTACTGAAATGGCCCCCACAGTCACCAGATCTCAACCCAATAGAGCATCTTTGGGATGTGGTGGAACGGGAACTTCGTGCCCTGGATGTGCATCCCACAAATCTCCATCGACTGCAAGATGCTATCCTATCAATATGGGCCAACATTTCTAAAGACTGCTTTCAGCACCTTGTTGAATCAATGCCACGTAGAATTAAGGCAGTTCTGAAGGCCAAAGGGGGTCCAACACAGTATTAGTATGGTGTTCCTAATAATCCTTTAGGTGAGTGTATACTCCATGTATTACAGATTTAATATTGATTGCGAGTTTAGATGAAAAGCTCCCAGGAGCGCAGTAGACACAATGACTGTGAAATGTAAGAGTTACCACCAAGACTCTTCCTAAGTAACCGGGTCTTGGCCACTTCTGAGTAAAAGGTATATGACATGCCGTCTGAGGGACTCTCAGAGCATAAGGAAAAATGTTCTGTGTTCATAACCTCTGCGCAAACAAACTTAAAGTTGACACATTTCTGCAAATGTTAATGCAGTTACTATGTATTTGCTAAATTTAAGAGTAAAACATTTAATTAAAGCAATAAATGTGGCATGTGCAAACATCTGGGCACCATATATAAGTACATGTCAGTTCTTAGTAACACTCCATTTGGCAGAAATGACAGCTTTCAAACATAACGTGAAGCCAGCTAACAGCCTTTCTGTTCTTGCTTTAGAAATGTGTTCCCCACTCTACCTTACACAACACTTCAGAAATATTCTTATTCAATCTTGCACGCCCTGCTTGTTTTAAATCTACTCACAGGTTTTCAATAGTTCATGTCTGGGGAGTGTGAAGGCCATTCCAAAGCTTTTTTTCTTATGGTACTAGAAGTAACTCATGGTAAAACATTTTTAAGTATGTTCTGGATTATCTTGTTGAAATATTTAACTTCTGCTTCAGCTCCTTGACTGACTGTGGGACTTTAGCTTTCAGGATTTGTTGATAGTCCGTAGAATCAATTTCCCCTCTCCCCTTACTGTTTCCTGTGCCACTGGCTGCCACACAACCCTAGAGCATAATAGATCCACCCCAGTGCTTTACAGTTGGTATGGTATTATTTTCTTCAAATGCTTCTCCTTTAATCCTTCAAACATACCTCAGATGACAGCACTTGTGTTACATACTTCAGAAATTGACTTTTGTGATGGTTTTGTAGATAAGGTTTCCTTCTGGTGACTGTTTCATTCAGATCATGTTTGTGCAACGCTTGATGGAGGTTTTGGTAACTACCCTACAATTTTTCTTGGTCTTCCAGATCTTCTCTTGACATCAACACTTCCCTTTGTTTATTACATTTTGGACAGTGGAAATTGCATGCAGGAACCTCTTAGATATCTTTTTATATATTTTATCTTTATCTCCAAAAGTGGAGTTTGTATCAAAGCTCTTTTGTATTTCTCTTGAGAACCCTTTTCACCAATATACTATGGCTACAGGCTATATTGAGGTGCTCTGGTGACTGTGTTTTAAACAACTTAATTCTGTCCTGAAACAACTGCTTTGCCTTGGGCTTTGATAGGCTTGCAATCTCATGGCCACGAACAACATGTCTCTGTGTGTGGCTGAGAATGATAAATATCAGTTGAATTACATTCATCCTGCTAATCTTTTCAAGGCTGTCGTAAGTTTGAGAAGAGTCTGTTATTTTGTTGTTCTAAAAAAGCCTGCTCCATGAAGCAATCAAAATAGCAGCCCACTTCCAAATTAGCAATGTCCGGCTTATTAGGCATTCTGGGAAATATTTTTGACAATCTGCTGTTGCGGAATAGCTGCATTCTGATGCATGGAATGGAAGACGTGCAGGCATCAGCAAAGTCTGGAGCATAGGTCTTCAACTCTCTCCTGGGTACACCCCAGCCATTCCATATATTAGATGTGTCCCAGAGTTAACACACCTGTATTAACTAATTAACTAATCAACAAGCCCTTACCTGTTGAATCGTGTGAGCTAGTTCAGGGCTTAAACAAAACTGTGAGATGGCTGGGGGGTTCCCAGGAGAGGGTTGAAGACCTATGGTCTGGAGCATCACAGTCCAGAGGTCAGTCCAGTGCAACTGTAGCTGCCTCAGCCGGATGCACACCCAGTTACTAAGGAGTGAAGTCTTCAGTGTAGGTGAGAGCAGCCAATAGATTAGTGGCGACAGAGCAAAGTGCTTAAGTAAGGATATAGTGTTTGTGCATTGGCTGAAGGCAGGAAGGCAATTCCCCTCTATAGGCAAGCATCATAATCTTGTAGTAGATGTGAGCTTTAACTGAACGCCACTGGCGTGAGCAGAGGACCTTATTGACATTGTTACAATTTCTACACGGCACTGACTTCTGCCAATAACTAAATAATGGAATAGGTTATACTTTCTACTATGTAGTTGGGTGCTCCACTAAGCTTCATAAAATGTATGCATTAACTGTAAGTCGCTCTGGATAAGAGTGTCTCCTAAATGACTAAACTTTAATTAATTCTGGATAGATTGCAGGGGTTTGATAGCACAAGCAAGCATTGAATTACTTGGATTAGGACCTGCTTTGACCCTCTTCACTCCTTTAGCCTTCTATCCCTCTGTCCTCACTAATGATTTGCAGGATGGATCTGGTTTGGAGAGGGGGATGACCTCTAAGCTTCAGGCTTGCAGGTTCCTGACTCATTGGTTTGTCTTTCCAGTCTGTGTTGTAGTTATATTGGCACCTAATTTCCTATTTAATACAGTATTTACCATAGGTAGGAAACAGGTTGTGATTTGGGATTCAATCCGTGACTAATTGGTTTGTAGTCTCATGAAGGTGCAAATGGGAATATTGAGTCATCTCTCAGACACACACACTGAATGATAGTTTAGTATATGTCTGTGTCATCTGCAAATACCCTGAACGGATGACTGAGCTGTTGGAACTGAGTTTTTATTTTTTAGATAAAGACAGATGTTCAAAATTTTGCCAGTTAGCAGTCCAGGCTAAAGACCTCTCAGAGACAACAGTACTCCTTAATCGACTTGCAAGAATGGAATGGTCTACTGTGTGTAAAGCTTTGGCCAAGTCAATAAAAATTAAAGCAGAGGATTGGTTTGATTCCTGGGCAGTGATGGAACGTCAGAGGTGTAGAGACTCAGCATAACAGAATCCAGATTAAATTCAACTTTATTGTCATTGAACAATACAACGAAATGCAGTTTGCATCTAACCAGAAGTGCAAATAGAGGAGGGCAGAAAATGTACAAGTATTTAGTATGTGTATATACAGTGGGGAGAACAAGTATTTAATACACTACCGATTCTGCAGGTTTTCCCACTTACAAAGCATGTAGAAGTCTGTAATTTTTATCATAGGTACTCTTCAACTGTGAGTGACGGAATCTAAAACAAAAATCCAGAAAATCACATTGTATGATTTTTAAGTAATTAATTTGCATTCTATTGCATGACATAAGTGTTTGATCACCTACCAACCAGTAAGAATATGAGATGACTCGACATTTCCATGAGCCCCTCCACAGGTCTACGGAACAGTTAGTCCCAATTTCTTTTTCCAAATCCCAACATATTTCCTACATATGGTAAATGTTGTGCATTAAATAGGGAATCAGATGAGATTATAATTGCAGTGCAGATTGAGAAGACAACACTGTGTGAGGCAACCAGCATGCTTGAAGCTTACAAGAGGTCCCTAATCTAACCCAGATCGATCCTAGAATCCAACAGTAAGAAGAGGGTGGTGAAAGGGTGGAGGGAGAGTAAAGGTCCTAATACAGGTAACTCAATGTCGGCTTGTACCATCAAACCCCTGCAACTTATCCAACCACAATTTAGTCATGTCAACCAGTTCCTCTACTCAAGCCACTGGCTCTTCTATATCCTTACTCAAGCACTTTACCCGGTCAGCTCTGGTCTTTTTGATGCCTTACCTTGAGTGCTTAAATTGTAAATCAGGAGGTCCCGGAACACATTTGGTCACACAACAGACATGGATCTGGTTGGCAAATCGACACGAATAGGCTATAGCACAGTAGCACAAATGGGGAAAAAGCTAACGCTTTTAGTAGAATGTTTACAGTGCAAAGCAAACACAGAGATGGAAAAACTCAAGTCATGCGCAGCAGACCAGATCTGTGAAAATTAGATGCCGGAAAAAACTGAGGAAAATCTGAGAGTTGCTGGATCTTGTTTCAGCAGGATCCGGCTCAAATTAACCACTGCTTAACGCTACTTGAGGGCCGCTTCCACTCAGCCAAGTCAAGACTTTTCTCTTTCCTGGCAACCCAACAGCTTCCTGTTAAAGCTGGGATAGCAGAGTGCAACATCTAAATCATAATGGCTCGTGCCTTTTATTAAGTAAGCAGGTCCTTACTATGACTAATGAGTTGTGGTGGCTTCTGTTATAATGGAAAATTCTTTACTTCACCACTTAGTAATTGGGTATGTATCCCATTAACAGAAAAGTTAACCTAAATAGAGAGTTGATCGGTTTGCTTATCAGGGGGAAAAATGTAAATACAAGGCATGATAGAAATTGGTTTATGACAGTTATGAACTCTGCCTTTAAGGGACGCTCGGTGGTTGCCTTTAAAGTACTTGGAACTTCTGCAGTGGTGTTGCAAGTGTTTGGGACTGGACACTGAAGTTAGAAACAACTGAATTTCAATTGTCAAAGTTATGTAATTATCTTCATAGTATTTGTTTCTGTTTGAAATGGGGGTCATATATAATTAAACTCTGCCACAGTGTTAATTTAAAATAAATCATTTATTTTGAATTGCACATGGTGTCTTGACTCATGACCAGAGGTCCAGTACATTGGTATTCATGGCAACTATGTTGTGATGATAAATGGTATAAAAAGTGTTCTTGGTAAATAGTAAGCAAATCTTTGATGCTCATCAAACCACATATTTAAGAGAACAGCCAAATGTAACACTTGTGATTTTACACAGTACAAACAATTATATAAACACTTGTTTAACTCAATACAGTATGTGCATATCTGAAAACAATTTATTTTTCCACAAAGATAAAAACATGATGAGCAGAGTTGGATAAAGAACGTTAATCAAAGGACGTTTCACACTGTCATGTCTCCTTGACCCTAACCAGTCAGGATTCAAAATGGGCCACACCACCAAGACTGCTCTTCTGAGCAGTTCCCCATCCACACAGACAACACTCTTCTCTGTCCTGGCACCTTAATGGTGTAATCTATAATCAGTTTCCTTTGTGGGCTAGGATAGCAGTCTTTTAACGATCTTTAAATCTTGACGAGCTTGTATTGATCATAGTTTAACTTCCACCACCTGTCTGTTGTCTCTTGTTAACGTTTTAGGTTTCATGTTTATTATTTTTGTGGTCTTCTTTCCAGCACTGACCATTGTTGATACATTTCTACTAAACTGTTTGGTTGTTTCACATAGGTCTTAAAATGCATGCACTTACCTTAAGTCACTCTGGGTAACAGAGCTTGCTTAAATGACTAAAATGTAAATGTAAAACATGAAGTGTAAAATGTGAAACATCAACCCTAGAGGGCAAGTGTGAGATAAATCATTGCAAGTAACCTTTGCTCCATATATTTTCTCTCATTCTTTCCCTCCCTCTCCTATCTCTAGTTCAATGACACTACAGGTTCTCTTGTTTTTTCCTCTTCCTTCTCTTTTGCTCCCTCCCTCACTTTTCTTTTTTGCTCACCAAAATGTTCCAAAGTCTGACATCCCATACCATCACACCTGCAACTTGATAAGGAATGGTCTACATCACCACATCATTAGCACTATCAAGTATGCACATTGTGCCAATCAAAACCTGTGTTATAAAATCAGGTTGTACTGATTACATATGCAGGACACAGTTCAAGGCTAAATACCTAGACGACAAATCAAACAGTAACCATGCATGGAATGACCAGATGCAATCAACAAGGAGACGGCAACTGGCAAACCAATGCCTCCTACCATCAAACGCAAAAAAAATATTGTTGGTTTGGATTCCTTAACAGCACTGTATGAAATCTTGGTAGAAACATAAAAAATAAATGATAAAAACAAAATCCATATGCAAATGACATTTGCATGTGATTTACTTCAGAAAAGTACAATACTCATCAATCAAATTGCCTAAGGAAAATTCTAAGGAGTATATTTTCGAAGTAATGTCTCCCTTTTTTAATTAACCATAAAATATTAAATAAAAGCCTTGTTTTTTGCACTTGTTATTTCTAAGCCAACTTAAAAGATCCAAAATTCCCTTTGCTTTTGCAAAATCCTAAGGAATATACTGTATATTCTTTAGGATATTTTAAATTATTCTCATAATTGAGCAAAACCTTCAAGAACAAATGTTTCCATGCATATATTTTAGAATGTCTGCAGGTTTAGCTCTATCCAGAAGGAAGGAAGGTTGTCTATAGAGATCTGTCTGGGAACATGGTGGGATCTTCTATGAATTGATGGGTTTTTGGAACCTACAGTGGCCATCTCTGGAGAACAGGAGAGGAGAGAGTTTAGAATGAATCAGAGACAGAGACATGTTCAGTGTTTGACTGACATGCTAGGACTCTTGAAGCTAATAGCCTTGGAGCCAAATTGTGAAAGTGAATACAGACATGTAATGAAATGAATCATTGCTGAATCTCGATTGTCTTCCAAGCTAATCTATCCACTATAATTCATTATAACTATCCATAGCTGTTGCCTAGGCACGTTTGATAAATTACCTGCAGATTCCAGTGGCACACTCATAGTTGTTATGACAGTATGCCCCATAGGGTTTGATGCCCATGATCCTCCACACAGGGGTCATACGGGCTATCCTCTTCAGTACTCCCTGACCTTTCGGGCGGAGTCGACCAGAGCTGGGCTGAAAATCCACAGAGGGAAATGGGCCTGCAAACACCTGACAGACACAGACATGCCAATGATTGTTTGAGATTAATGACTAAAACTTGGACTATAACAGTTTGTTTCTTTGATACATTTTTAACTTGGAATGAGCTATAATTTATTTTATTGAATTATAATAAAATGTTTTCATACATAACTATAAATTAAAAAGTAAATGCTGGATAGTATAAAAATTCCAGAAAATCTTTTCTGCAGCTAAACTTACTAAAATGATCAGGCATTGAAAAATTAGAAAGCCTATTTTTAAGACAGTATTTCTACTTTGGGTATATTGTAATTTGTGTTTCACTGCCATGTACTGTGGTCTATATAGCATAATACAGAAATATAATTTATTCTAATAAAAGGACATTGGGGAGCAACTCATATCAAGTTTGTTGAGGTTGGTTAAGATGGATTCTTTAATGTAACATACTGTATTAAAATTAAATACAACATTACTAAACCCTTTTGTTTTTTGGTATTTAGTAACTGTATTATGTAGTTGTCATTTAGAAGGGCACAAATTACAAATACAATCTGGATGAAAACATTTAGCTAACCTAGCCCTAGAAAAGGTTAAATAAATGTTTTCAATAACTTGTAATTTTGTCTTACCAAGCTACAATAGCAGGGCAATAGCAGAAATATTTCTCAACAAAAAAAACTGCATAACCCCATTTAAAAACTCTTAGTAAGGTCCAATATGTTCAAATATGTTAAACCGATTTATATTAAAAAAAGCGAAAAAAGATTACATGGTGAATAAGATAACAAGCCCAGGTATGATTAAAACAAATGTGCAGTGGCATTATTACCTGTTGAGCAAACACCAGAAACACCAGGCACCATGCAAAGGCTGTCCGGCAACTGAACTGATCCCGCATGCTTAAGTAGGTCGAGGTCCGATGATAGGAATCGTCAGAGCTAGAGACAGTTCATGTAGTGTCCTCAGTGTCCTGGCCTTCTGTGTAATTCTGCTGAGCCCTTTCAGCGGTCCCAGTCTTGGAAAGCAGTGATAGCAGATGTGAATTTTCCCCCTTTTATATTGTCCCTCATATACATGCCTCTCTCTCCCTTTGTTTCTCACTCTCTTTCCCTCCCTGTATTTGGTCTTTTTTTGACCTCCTTGTGACATCACGTGTTTGTCCAAAGTTAGAAAATGATTGCAGTAAACTTGAGTCTAGACTAAGCCCTAAACTAGGCAAATAAAAAAATACAAATACAATTCACAATTTAAGCCAATGAACAGACCATTTTATCCAAAATGACATTTTCATCCTGCTGCCGTAAAGAAATGAGTTACAAAGTACCCCAACACAGAGGCACATTGACACCACCAATATGAAGGCTGCTGATGAGGACGGTTTGAGACAGCAGAGTTTAAAGGTTGAGTGTTAAGGTAGAAAAGGCTACCTAATAAAATAATAGAAAACCTACCCCCCTGTGTTATGCACACGCACACCCCCACCCAGATTTGAGGTTTTTCAATACAGCAGATAGAATGACAGTCAAGAGGAGCCCATGTTGACTGAGCAGAGGGAGGATTTATGTGGTCAACTAAAGAGACGAGTCCTCTGGAGGCAGACAGGCAGGCAGCACATTTCACTACGTTTAAGATGTCCAACTGGCACTGTGGCCGTGGAACTCTCTGCCTAGGCTGTTTCACAGCACCATGGCAACCACGGAACTATGGCTTTGTCTCATCTGAACAACCTCACAGTAGGTTCAGGTGAGTTGAAGATCTGTCCTCCAAAGCACATCCAACCAAGCCAATCTGCTTATTACATGTCTCACTTGACCAGGGAGTACACAGACTAAAGGAAGAATTCCGCAAACACCAACCAGAATTGAGCATGTAGGCGCCAGACCTTCCACAAGGAGTCTCTGGAAAGTGATGAGACATGACAGCCATGTCCAGCATCTACCCATTCACCCCACGACTGTGAGCCAAAACGCACCACTCTCTGCTGGACCCTCGGTCACTCTGTGTGCCAAGACAACAGTAGTATTTTGAAGACCAGGCCTCAATGACACAGCTGTACTGCAAGGTAGTAACTTTGACCAATTAATCTCGGGAAGCCTTTTTTACATTTAAAAAATACTGCTGTTGAATCACCGACATCGTAAGAAAAGTTGATCAAATTAAGAGCCCACACCATTTAGAGACTACTGGAAATTGTACTGTGCTCATGCAGCATAGATTCCTGGAATATGTGCATTATAAATACCATGAGTCACCGCACCATGAACAGCATAGTCATGAAAATTTGATCAGGGGATCAAACTTTACAGAGAGTAAGAATCCCAAAGAACCAGTTCCAATACAAAAGCTAATGAGAATCAGTTCCAACTAGAACCTTTAATGGATCAGGTCAATTCAAATGTTCTGACCTCTCTGACTCACTGTCTGTCATCTGGATTGCAGTGTTCCCCATTCCTTCCTGACAGAATTGGCAGAATAGGGTCTCAAGAGGGCCTAGGCAACACTTTAAATGTTTTAGTTTTTTTTAATCACCGACTACAAATTGTAACAACAAGAAAATACAGCACATCTCACCAGAACATTAAATTACATATATGCCCACTACCAATCCAAAGACCTAAATGGGGTCATTTTGAAAAGGTTTTTGAAAGTGAAATAAAATCTAATGGATAAGAAACAGTTTGTAGATATTGTTAATGTTGTAAATTACCATTGTAGCTGGAAATATCTACATACAGTTCGGTTCAGAATTATCTATTACTGGTTTCACCTGTCTAAAGAATGTCGTTTCAGAACAGGGCTGGCTTCTTTAGATGTTTTTTGGCAAAATCTGGCCTTACTATTCTTGAGGCTTATGAATGGTTTGCACCTCGTGAAGTCTTCTCTTTATGGTAGACTTCGATAATGATATGCCTACCTCCTGGAGTCTCAACTGTCCAATTAATTTTGGTCCCTTGAAAAAGGGGCTACTGTACATATTAAAGAGCTGTAATTCCTAAACCCTTACTCCAATTTGGATGTGAATACCCTCAAATTAAAGCTGAGACTGCACTTTAGGCCTATATTTATTTAACAGTAACTAGAATATATTTTGGTAAACAGCCCAAATAAAACCTGTATCAGTGTCCAATTATTTCCAGACCTAACTGTAGGTGCAGCGGTGTGTACCTCAGCTGCGGATATTTTGATAATGGATTGCTTTTCTGTCCTCTGAGTGGCAAACATATATACTTTCCATTTTTATGTTTAGTTGCTTAATTCCCACTGTTAAGATCGCAAGCAAGACGACAAAATCCGACGTTATACCCAGGGTTGCCAGATTCACTGACAATATAGGCCCAATCACCCGCAGATTCCACATAAAAACCATAGTCATTAAAAATAGCCCAATTATTGTGGGAAACTGTCCCATCGGCAATGCTGGCTACAGTCCAACAGTCACAGATTAGTCAATCATACAAATCCATTATGGAATGGTAAAAAATATAGATCAATGTCAACTAAATAAGTATGTAGCAAATTAATCATAATATAATTTTACAGTTTGCTATAATTTTTTCAACCATAAGGAGCTTCTTAGATGTGATTGGCTGCCATTGGTGCCGTATACCCATCGCACCCATTAAAGCTCCGCCTCTGTGTAGGTGCACTGTGGGTCATTATCAGCAACCATCAGTCCTGTGTTCCAGTGGCACATTGTGTTTGCTAAGTTCATTTTAAAAAGCTAACTGATCATTAGAAACCCCTTTTGCAATTATGTTAGCAAAGCTGAACTGTTGTGCTGACTAAAAGCAATAAAAACTTATTTAGACTAGTTCAGCATCTGGAATATCAGCAATTGCGGATTCAATTACATGCTCAAAATTGACCAAAAACAAAACTTCAGTCTATTCTTGTTCTGAGAAATGCAGGCTATTCCATGTGAAAAGATGCCAAGAAACTGAAAATCTACAGTGGAGTGGGAGGCCCCGGTGCTCAACCCAGAAGGAGGACAAATGCATTTGAGCATCGTTAGAGAAAGACACCTCACAGGTCCTCAACTGGCAGCTAAATAGTACCCGCAAAAAAAAACACCAGTCTCAATATTCACAGAGAAGAGGCAACTCAGGGATGCTGGCCTTCTAGGCTGAGTTGCAATGAAAAAGCCATACCTCAGACTGGCCAATAAAAAGAAAAGATTAAGATGGGCAAAAGAAGAACATTAGTGACTGGCAGACCAAATTAAAATATGCTGGAGGAGTGCTTGACGCCATCTGTCAAGCATGGTGGAGGCAATGTGATGGTCTGGGGGTGCTTTGGTGGTGGCAAAGTGGGAGATTTGTACAGGGTAAAAGGGCTCTTGAAGAAGGAAGGCTATCACCCCATTTTGCAACGCCATGCCATACCCCAGGGATCATCATCTGTTACCCTACAAGGGCAAGAGCCTGCTGGTTTTCTGTTCTACCTCATCGTTAATTGGACACACCTGGTGTCTCAAGTCAACATAAGTCCCTGATTAGAGGGTTGCAAAAAAAAAAAAAAGCTGTGTAACTGCTTCGAGGGCCAGAGTTAATGACTCCTGCATACTATGTGGACGGCACTTGATAATGTCCCAAAGCACAGCAATGACCCAAAGCACAGCACCAAACTACGCAATAACTATTTAGGGAAGGAGTCAGCTAGTATTCGGTCTACAATGGAGTAGCCAACACAGTCACTGGCTCTCAACCCTACTGAGAAGTTGTGGGAACAGCTTGACAGTAAGAAGTGCCCATCAAGCCAATCCAACTAAGGTGCTTCAGGGAGCATGGGGTGAAATGTCTTCAGATTACCTCAACAAACTGACAACTAGAATTCCAAAGGTCTGCAAAGCTGTAATTGCTAAAAATGGAGAATCCTTCGACAAAAATCAAAGTTTGAAGGACACAGTAATTTAAATTAAAAAGAGTCATTGACTAGGCAATTAATTTAATGTACATTTTCATGTACATTCTAAAATAAGGACAGTCCGTAAAATACAAAATCCAGATATCCTAATTTATTATGTCAAATTCCTTACAAGGCAATCCTGTCTCTGACCTTGCAGTGGTATATCATGAACTTTGAACGGCATTGAGAAATTCAGACTACATAAGGATCAGAAACATGATTCTCTTATCAATCCATCATCCGCCCAAAACCTGACCAGTTCAAACTACACTGCAAACAAAACAAGTGTTCTATTTTCACAGTTCATGCCTAGAATCAGGAGAATAACTCAAGTAAAACCTCTGATGTGCAAATTTGAAGAGTTGGATGGCACTTCAAAGTCCGCCTAATTGGAACTTAAGATATTTCCTCTTGTTTTGCTCCTGGGACAGATGAATACAACAAGCATGGATTTCACTCCTCTGCATGTGGAAGGAAGAGAAGAATTGAGAGCAAATGTGATGAGTAAACATTAGTGCAGAGAACGTGACAGAAGGAACGAAGGGAGAAAGAAAAGGAGAGAGAAGATGTAGAAGTGGACTGACAGATTACAAGGTCATGCAAGAGACCAAGTATGTCTTGCAGAATCTTCAAGTGAAAATGAGAGAGATTGAAAAGAACAGGGAAGAATTTCAAGAAATGTTTTGATAAACTGCCAAATCTATTAGATTACATTTCACAGTGTGATATCCACAGCAGCAATATTTGACCTGTTGCCATAAATGGAGCACAAACACTGAAACTTTAACCCACTTGTATGTGTTTGTTTTCCCTTTCATATTTCAAGTTCATAGTCAAGAATATTTGAACAGTCTCCATTCAGTTGAATGTTACAATGTGTATTGTTGATTTCCAGTATTTAACTTAGGTTTATGTTTTTTCTTCCATTTTTGTTTAGCAACATTACTATGCTTCCTTTGCCAAAATGTGAGAGAACATCTCTCCTTTTTCTCTCTATGTAACAGGGCTGTACTTGACGGTTGCTATATTTGACAATAATTCCAAAATAATAAAATGATAATCACACAAATAACAAAATGGAACAAACATTATTTAGACTGCATGCCGATTTCTGTAAAAGTCTCTGTAGAGCATAATGTAAACCCCCCAAAAAAATGTATGCAGAGCTGAATTAGCATTATCCCTACTAATTATCAAAATACAGAACCAAATACATGAAATGTTACACCTACTTAAGGAAAAGCCATTCTGAAACCTTCCATAAGTCCTCACCTACAAAGAAATCAAATAATTAAAGATACATATCCAAATAAAAACAACATTTTGGGTTGGGTGTTATCAAAAAAATAAATAAATGTTACATTAACTATATCATCTTTAGTTTATCACCATCCATCCATCCTCTACCGCTTATCCGGGGTCGGGTCGCGGGGGCAGCAGTCTAAGCAGAGATGCCCAGACTTCCCTCTCTTGTCTTAGGTCTTCCCCGGGGTCTCCTCCCGGTGGGACGGCCCCTGAACACCTTCCCGGGAAGGTGCCCAAGCCACCTCAGCTGACCCCTCTCGATGTGGAGGAGCAGCAGCTCTACTCTGAGCTCCTCCCAGGTGACCAAGCTTTTCACCCTAAGGGATCGTCCAGCCACCCTGTGGAGAAAGCTCGTTTCAGCCGCCTGTATCCGGGATCTTGTCCTTTCGGTCATGACCCAAAGCTCATGACCGTAGGTGAGAGTAGGAACGTAGATTGACCGGTAAATCGAGAGCTTCGCCTTGCGACTCAGCTCTTTCTTCATCACGACAGACCGATACATCGACCGCATTACTGCAGAAGCTGTACCGATCTGGCAATCTCTCGTTCCATCCTTCCCTCACTCGTGAACAAAACCCCAAGATACTTAAACTCTGCCACTTGAGTCAGGCACTCTCCACCAACCTGAAGTGGGCAAGCCACCCTTTTCCGACTGAGGACTATGGCCTCGGATTTGGAGGTACTGATTTTCATCCCCACCACTTCCCACTCGGCTGCAAACCGTCCCAGTGCTTGGTGATAAACTAACCGGACGGTTTGGGACGTTAGTTTATCACCATTAATTGTAATTTAAAATTTTCTTTCTCTATCCTCCTGCCATCTTGGACAAGGAGTATGTGTGTGTATGTATGCATGTATATATATAAATAAATCTTAGAGTTAGGCTTTTGGTTCCTGAAAACTGGATTTTGAATAGGCATACATTATCTCCTTAAAAAGCCCTTACGTGAATTAACAGATAGGTCTCAGCAGAAATTATAAAGGTCCCAGTGAACGCTGATAACCCAAAAGCTGTTTTAGTCTAAGGACAAATTACCAAATTGACCCCTTAATCCATCCATCCATCCATCCATCATCTTCCGCTTATCCGGGGCCGAGTCGCGGGGGCAGCAGTCTAAGCAGGGATGCCCAGACTTCCCTCTCCCCAGACACTTCCTCCAGCTCTTCTGGGGGGACACCGAGGCGTTCCCAGACCAGCCGGGAGACATAGTCCCTCCAGCGTGTCCTAGGTCTTCCCCGGGGTCTCCTCCCGGTGGGACGGGACCGGAACACCCTCCCAGGAAGGCGTTCCGGAGGCATCCGAAACAGATGCCCAAGCCACCTCAGCTGACCCCTCTCGATGTGGAGGAGCAGCGGCTCTACTCTGAGCTCCTCCCGGGTGACCGAGCTTCTCACCCTATCTCTAAGGGATCGCCCGGCCACCCTGCGGAGAAAGCTCATTTCGGCCGCCTGTATCCGGGATCTTGTCCTTTCGGTCATGACCCAAAGCTCATGACCATAGGTGAGAGTAGGAACGTAGATTGACCGGTAAATCGAGAGCTTCGCCTTACGGCTCAGCTCTTTCTTCACCACGTCAGACCGATACATCGACCGCATTTCTGCAGAAGCTGCACCGATCCGTCTGTCAATCTCCCGTTCCATCCTTCCCTCACTCGTGAACAGGACCCCTTAGATACTTAAACTCCTCCACTTGAGGCAGGAACTCTCCACCAACCTGAAGTGACCCCTTAATCCAATTAGTTAATTTGTGAAACTCACAACATCACTAAACCAATCAAATAATTTCATAAGGTGTAGGGTTTAGTGCAGGGGTGTCAAACCGGTTCCACAGAGGGCCAAGTGTCTGCAGGTTTTTAGTTTTTCCTATAAATTGGTTCCCAGTTCAGACGTTAACAACCAGGTGAGGGTAGAAACTAACCAATTAGTGACCTAATTAATCAATCAAGTACAAGGAGAGAGCAAAAACCTGCAGACACTCGGCCCTCCGTGGAACCGGTTTGACACCCCTGGTTTAGTGGGTCGATTTGAGAGCGGGCCTATCCATTAGTAGGAGTAGCTAAATGATGCTGGTTTAAGTGATAAAGTAACAGGGCCCTCTGTTGGTCAATATCTTTGTATGCGATAGGACAGATACTTTTAACAACATTAACCATACTTGTGTGCTGTAAACAAACAAATATTAAGTACTTGGCTCATCAAACCTAACATTGCCAATTATTGGACAACATCAATTATTTAATGGGGTGAATTTTATCCAATGATATTTATAATCGTCTGGGACTAAACATGTTACAGAGAAATATTTTCCTTAAATGAAATGTAGTCAACTAGTGACTGCTAATTCAACAGCTAGACCCAACTACAGTATAGAAACAAAACCAATGTGTGAAGTTATTTTTACAAAATATTATTTTTATTAATGCTTTTGATATAAAAATTCACATTTCATTACTATTGTAGGTATAAATTCATAGCATCCAGCAAAAAACTCACAAATTGCACTTTTCCCATCATTTCCATCTTATATTTTTATCCCCATTCTTTGATTGGTTGCCTAGTAAGGCCAAATTCTCTTCCCGCCAAAGACTGCAAGTCCTGCAAACTCCAAGACGGTGTGCAAAATCACACCCATTTGGGATACACCACGTATATTTTAAAAAGCTTCATTACCCTTGTCTTTAGTTCTCTGATCTGGAAAAGGCAACCAAACTGAAAAAGGGGTAGACCAAAGGTGTGGTTCCAAAGCAATAGGTACATATCTTACAAAGCCTAGTCTCGTGACAATGAGGTTTTAGCTTTGATTACACCTTGCTGTTTCCAGCGGTCAAGTTTTGGGTATCGAGATAATTTAATGTGGCCTTGTCCCATGGGTGTAGCTTGTCCATGACAGAGTTCCTTTTACCCAGCCTGTGTACCGGGCCAGGCCAAACCAACTCTTAATATGAACAAAATATTAAGAAAGAAAAAGACAAAAACAACACAAAGAAAGACTGACAGAAAAACCACACAGTCACCTTACGAAATTTATCAAAAACACCACATTAATAGTCACGTTTGATTTGTCAGATTTATTCCTGCTGCCCGACACTCTTTAAAGTTCCATAGTAAAGTGCTAAAGATGAGCGCTTAAGTCATGAAAGACATGCCTCAAGTCCCAAGTGGTTGGAAGAAAGCAACAAGGGATTTCGTCATTCTGGAAGACTGCCGTTTTGCATCCAATTTAAGGAGGAAGCCACAGCATCTTAGCAGCAAGCTCTAAACCAGCCAATCATGTCCTTGTACACAAGGTCATGGGAGTTGTTCTCGCATCTTCAATTACCGACAAGTGCAAGACTCTGCGATCATATCTTCAATCTCCTTGTAATCTACAGTCTTGTTGTCCTCCAACAGGACAAGGACGCTCATGGGCTTGTACCTGTACGGCACGCATGAAGGCGACGGCACCTCAGCCACCCCCTTGCCCTTTATCATGGTCTGCATGATGGCGTGGTTGGATGGGTTCAGGCCGTAGTGGAGGACCCTTGGGCAGTCTCCTTTGCAGTAGTGTGGGTTGTACTGTGGTGGTGCCACATAATGAGCCATGCCCAGCGCAGCAAAAGTGACCCGGTACGAGTAAAGCTTGCATTGGTTCTTGGGCGAGGAGTTCGGGGCCCCGCTGTAGTCTGGGATATCGGAGACGATGCTGCCCGGTGGCTTTCGGCCGCTGGGGATGAACGGCAGTGCCTCGGAGCGACGGAATCGGGCCCGGGTGCGGTGGAGGTCCGGAAGGCCCAAACCTCCCAACCCCAGACTGGACGCCGCTGTCCGGGACGTCGCCCCCCACTCTCTGGGCTCCTCCTCTTCATCGAAAAAGAGGAGGAGGGCGGGAGCGTTGAGGTGGTTACCGGATGCTGCCCTCCTGCTCACGTGTCTCCCTCGGGTCCGGAACCTCAACACGCCATCCCAGCCTTCGCTCTGACGATACCAAGGATCTAAGCACCAGTACTGGGCTGAGAGGCTCAAGCGATTCCCCTGCTTTGGCCCTTCCTGGGTCACCATCTGGCTAGCAAGGTGCTCTGTGATGTCTGTTTCTATCCACTGCTGGTGGGACTCAAGGGTTACCAGACGCCGCTGGTCCTCCAGACCTACAGGGAGGTTGGTCCAGCTGTCATTACCCGGGGAGGTGACTCTAACTCTGCAGCGGAGAGGTGAGCGGTGGGGCGTGCTGGAGGAACGAAGGTGCACAAAGGAGGCTCTTACAAGTTGGTCCAGAGTGAGGGGATGAAGATCATACTCCACTGTGTAGGTGTAGCGCAGATCTAGAGGGTGAAGAGAGGGGGGGGGGGGGGGGGAACATTCCCCATTGCAACTTGTAATTAAGCATGCATTGCTGTATTTTATAAATGGAGGTTATTTATTTGTACTATACTTAAATATTAAATGGCTTTCTGTCACATATTGTTTTCTTCTAAGCCAGATCTAAAATCCTTATAGAGACACATTAAACGCATATCAGTCTATACGGTAGTGAATTGTAGTTGATGGCAAGTTTAGTTATTCATTAATCAACTGCAAAGAATATCTATTACATTCATACACACATGCATATACAAATAAATAGCAAGGCTTTTGTGAAATAAAATAGGGTGTTTAGAATCCATATAAAGTGTAGTGAATTGGAGTCAATGGATTGGAAGGGTTAGGAAGTATTGCAAGTAACACCAACTACATTGCCCAATGAAATTACTCTTAATATGGATTCTACACACACAACTAAGTGTGTAATTCTCAAATGTAATGTTCCACTTCACAGTGTGATTTATTTGTTCAAGGCAATTTGCTTAGTTTATGGCATTGATGCCAATGGAGTGAATGAGCTGAACAGTAAAAAGTTATATTAACAGTAAAAAGTTTTAGAACACCCCCATTTTTACAGTTTTTCTTCATATTTAGGCATTTCTAGTTCAGGTAAATAAGCTGAAATGGTGCAAAAGGTAAGAGGTAAACTGCCAGAGACTAACAAAACGTTCAGCTTAACACAAACTGAAAAGTAGTGTACATTTCAGAGTAAAGAAAAAAAGCTGTTTTCAGGATCAAGCAATGGGTTCACAACTTACAGCTGTGGAGGAAAATTAAGCCTTGAAAGTTCATGCTAACAATTCCTACAGGTGTCTCAACTTTTGTTGATTTCTTACAAACCTTCTGTCTGCATTTAAGCATTGTTGGAACAGACTGTAAACATTATTCGGACAGTATTGCACTGCAGGAATTACAGTAGTATATTGCCAAGAAAAAGGCAATTAACAAGAGACAGACAGACCATTTAAGTGTAGGTCTTTCTTTAGAAAAATTGCGAAGAAAGCCACGGTCACCGTGAGTACAGTTATCTACACCATGAAGAGGTCTGACCGAGTCATAACAGAATCAAAAGACAAGTTTCTAAGAGTAAAGAGTTAGCATAACAGGAACCTCAAAGTACAACAACTTCAAGCATAGCAAAACACTGTCCGAAGTAAGGAAGTCTCAGTTTCAACTGTGAAGAGGTTAAGAAAGCAATTACTAAGATGGCAAAAGAAAAAGAAGCTCGCCTGGGCCATAACGCACTGCCAAATGACTACCGAAGACTGGAAAATGTGAAATCCTTGGTTCATCACGCAGGATTTTTGTGTGCCTTTGAGTAGGTGAAAAAATTGTTAGTGCCACACTAACTCTCAAACATGGAGGAGGAAGCGTGATGGTCTGGGGCTCTTTTCCTGGATCCAGAGTCTGCGACTTGCACAGAGTGGTACCCTGAACCAAAATGCCTCCCACAGCATTTGGCAGAATCATGCAATACCCTTTGGTGTACGCCTAAGTTTGTTAGGGGTTAATCCTACAACATCCCTCAAGACAATGTTACAGCTAAGAAGAACAAGACGGTAGCCTTCAAATCAAGGGATGGCCAGGACAATCCCCAAACTAAAAACCCATTGAGCTAGTTTTACAGAAAGCAAAGAAACCTACAAGTGAAACATTTGTGGGAACTTCCGCAACAGTGTTGGGAAAAACTTCCCAAACAATAATTGATTTCCACTGTAGAAAAAAATGTGTTCAGCTGTTATATCTGCAAAAGGTCGCTATTCTGAGTAGTAAAACTTTTAGATACAGTTTTGTGATTTCTTTGTCTCCAGATGTTTATTTTATCCTATACTTTAATTTCTGAGTAAATTAATAAATTAAACCATGTAAATTTCAATAAAAACTGTAAAAATGTAGGTGTGCTAAATCCTTTGACCAGCAGCGTACACCATCAATATTGCCCCCTGAATATAAACTAAGTGGATTCAACACACCCTAGTGAGGATTTCTCAAATGCTATTTTTTATTATAAGGATATATACTGCTTTTGACCACCAAAACAGTATGACCGTTCACAGGTGAAAGGAATAACATTAGATGGAAAACAAACAATCTAACCAGACCTTGGCATTTTTAGGAGATGATCAATCTGTTCTCATAGTCAACTTGTTGGATACAAGACAAATGGACAGGAGTTAGGCAATTGCCAAATTGCCAGACCTGAGCGACTTCGACAATTGCCAAATTGCTATAGCTAGACGATTGGGTCGGAGCGTTGCTGAAACGATGTGGCATGCATTGGTTAGTACCTACTGACAGTGGTGATGCACAGTGGTGATGCACAGGGTGATGCACGAGGGCAACAAAGGCTATCCCATCTGGTCCGAACCCACAGAAGGTCTACTGAGGCACAAGCAACAGAACATTTTAATAAGGCTTTTGCGAGGAACACACTACATCGCACCCTGCTGCGTAGCGCCCACGATGACCCCTGTGAACACTATCAAAAGCATCCACAATGACACACGAGCATCAGAAATGGACCTTGTTGCAGTGGAAGAAGGTCGCCTGGTCTGATGAGTCCAGCTTTCTTTTACATCACATGGACGGCTTTGTAAATGTGTGCCATTTAACTGAGGAAGTGATGGCACCAGGATGCAGGGTGGGAAGATGACAAGCTGGAGGAGGGAGTGCAATGCTCTGGGCACTGTTCTGTTCTAAACCCCTGGTGTGGGTTTTCATGTGGATGTAGGGCTGCACGATTTATCAAAATAAAACATGATTTGAACATGAGCGATTTCGAAACCACAGAAAGCAGAGATTTTAGCTTTTTATTTTTACACTCAAACTTTTATAATTTGATATATAAAAATATTATATCCTCACTATAATCATTAGTATTTGTGCACAATTTATTTGACTTGATTTTAGAATCCATTTGCCTACTTAAGAATTATAATTCAGATTTTAAAAAGGTTAGAGCCTGGCGAGCAAACCGTGTCCGTTAAAACATATCTACAAGTGCTCCTACAACGTCTTCCCCAATGTTTCAAAATGTTAAGACAAACCTTTACAATTCAAATGTCAAGATGGATGTCTTGAAACGGTAAGACTATACATTGTTCTGATCACGCCTCACTCGTCCCAATTTATTAAGTGACTTAAAAGGACAATGTGATGAGACGAGGCGTGATTTGGGGCCGAAATATAATTTGTCCTCTGTTGTTTGGGAATATTTCGGGTACCAGAGAGATGTCACAAACTAATGCAATACGCAAAAACTGTAAAGTCTCGTTCACACCAGGTACGGCAAACTTCATGCATTCCAGAGAAAGTCCAATCAATGCAATAGAAAATCTGCACCACTGGGGCTAATCTACCGCACTCGGACAAGTTTTGGATGCGGTACGGCAGGTGTCGCATGAGTCGACTTTTTTCAATTTGTGTTGTGCTTTTCCGTCCGGTATCAGAAACTCAAGTAGATGTATCACCAAAGAAGAGCTAATATGTTGCTTTCAACTACATGTTTATGGGATTGCAAGAAAAGATTTAACAACTCAGTATTTGTAGTAACCTACAATATCAAAGTTTAGGACTCATGCTATAAATTTGAAGAGGGCTAAGTATTATTGGTAAAATATTTGAGAGACATTTTTGTGGGGAGAAAAGTTCTCATTTCATCTACTACAACGAACCCTAAACTGAGGAAGCTCCTGCTCGTGGACTTGCTGGAAAACGGGGCAAACAAGGGCTACTGTTGCCAGCATTGTCAATAACCCCTTCTTTTGCAAGCATAACTCCATATGAGAAGAGCTCAACGAGACAAAGAAATAACAGAGCCAATCACATTATTTAGCCAAATGTGGTTTAAACCACATCAAAAGGACATGTTAATTGTTTATCGCAAGTCAAATGTATGTCAATGTCCAGCATTTCTTTTTTTTACAAAAACGCAATATAGATTTTTGTCCAGATCATGCAGCCCTATGTGTATGTGAATTTGACACGTGCCACCTACCTAAACATCATTGTACACCAGGTTCACCCCTTCATGGCAATGGTATTCCCTGATGGCAGTGACCTCTTACAGAAGGATTATGCACCCTGCCACACTGAACATATTGTTCGGGAACGGTTTGAGGAACATGATTGAGAGTTCAAGGTGTCGCCCTGGCCTTCAAATTCCCCAGATCTCAATCTGATCTCAGATCTCACAAGTTGCAGGACTTGAAGGATCTGCTGCTAATGTCTTGGTGCCAGATACCACACGACACCTTCACTTTTAACTACAATAGTCATTTACAACAAACATTGTCTACACTGTATTTCTGATCAATTTGATGTTATTTTGGTGACTCCAAAAGTTTGAACGGTAGTACATTTTTTCTGCACAAATTTTTATCCGATTAACCGCCATGTCTGGCATATTTCTGCATTGAATATAGCTGACCTTTAACAGTAATCAAATGGGGAAGTGATTTTACAAAAACTGTTGGAACCCATGGGTGTTTCGGATAGACATTTCACAGATAGTTCGACTGGGATATACATTTCTGATCATATGAAGACCTCCAAGAAAAACCTCAGACAACTGCCTTCCAAAAATTGGATACAGCCTCTGTGTCGGCATGCTAAAACATGATTTCGCTCACATAAGAAACCAGTGAAATACCTCAGTGACATTTTTCCATATTGGCACGGTTGCCAGGGAGGTTTTTGTGGAGTCCGCAGGAGATTTTGCATTTAACTGTCAATAAAATCTGTCATCCTTGCATACAGGACCACACTGGTCCTGACATCGCAGAGGTGGGTAATATTAGAAAAACATTATTAAACAGCCAAGCAGAAACTATAGGCTGGATGTGCTTAAATCCCATAAACACAACAGCAGAGAACAAAAACACAACAGGGTAAAAACCTACATAGGTAAAAATATGTAACATGTTAATTGATATGTCAAGAATAAATATATACACTCACCAACCACTTTAAGCACACCTTGCTAGTAATGGGTAGGACCCAATATGGCCCTCAGAACTGCCTTAATTCTTCATGGCATAGATTCAACAAGGTGCTGGAAACATTCCTCAGAGATTCTGGTCCATTTTGACATTATAGCATCACCAGTTGATGCAGAGTTGTTGGCTGCACATCCATGATGCCAATCTCCCGTTCCACCACATCCCAAATGTGCTTTATTGGACTGAGATCTGGTGACTGTGGAGACCATTTGAGTGAACTCCACAGTGAACAGGGAACTCATTGTCATGTTCAAGAAACCAGTTTGAGATGTGAGCTTTGTGACATGGCACGTTATCCTGCTGGAAGTACTGTAGCCATTAGACAATGGGTACACTGTGGTCATAAATGGATGGACACTGTCAGCAAAAAAACGTTGATGTCGCGTTTAAACGATGATCAATTGGTACTAAGGGGCCCAAAGTTTTCCAAGAAAATATCCCCCACATCATTACAATATCACCACCAGCCTGAACTGTTGATACAAGGCAGGATAGATCCATGCTTTCAAGCTGTTTACGATTGACAATTTCTGACCCTTTTCTTAGCAGACAGGAGTGGCAACGGTTGTGGTCATCAGCTGCTGTAGCCCATCTGCTTCAAGGTTCAACATGTTGTGCGTTCAGAGATACTCTTCTGCAAACCTTGATTGTAACGACTGGTCTTTTGGGTTTCTGTGGCCTTTCTATCGGCTCAAACCATTCTCCTCTGACATTAATAAGGCAATTTCACCCAGAGAAAATGTTCACTGGATATTTGCTCTTTTTCTGACCACTCTCTATAAATCCTATAGATGGCTGTGCAGGAAAACCCCAGTAGATCAGCACTTTCTGAAACACTCAGATCAGCCTGTCTGGCACCAACAACCATGCCACATTGAAAGTCACTTTACCCATTCTGGTGCTTGGATTGAACTTCAGAAAACCATCTTAACCATGTCTACATGCCTAAATGCATTGAGTTGCTGCTACATCATTGGCTGATTAGATATTTGTGTTAACGAGTAAGTTGAAAAGATGTACCTAATGGAGTGGCCGGTGAGTGTATGTAAAGAATAAATATATTGCAAGCGTTTTAGTTGCTATTAGGGAGGACATTGTAGCATGCATTAGCTGCTCAAGTGGACATGGACAACAGAGCAGACTTAACACTATACTAGTTGTCTTTTTCAAGTGTGTAGCCAGATGTTATATAAAGTACAGGTGCTGGTCATAAAATTAGAATATCATCAAAAAGTTGATTTATTTCAGTAATTCCATTCAAAAAGCAAAACTTGTATAATTGTAATGTATGACGACCATTGACACCTTGCACAAGGAGGGCAAGACACAAAAGGTCATAGCTAAAGAGGCTGGCTGCTTACAGAGCTCTGAGTCCAAGCACATTAATAGAGAGGCGAAGGGAAGGAAAGATGTGGTAGAAAAGTGTACAAGCAATAGGGATAACCGCACCCGGGAGAGGATTGTGAAACAAAACCCATTCAAAAATGTGGGGGAGATTCACAACGAGTGGACTGCAGCTGGAGTCAGTGCTTCAAGAACCACCACGCACAGACGTATGCAAGACATGGGTTTCAGCTGTCGCATTCCTTGTGTCAAGCCACTCTTGAACAAGACACAGCGTCAGAAGCGTCTCGCCTGGTCTAAAGACAAAAAGGACTGGACTGCTGCTGAGTGGTCCAAAGTGATGTTCTCTGATGAAAGTACATTTTGTATTTCCTTTGGAAATCAAGGTCCCAGAATCTGGAGGAAGAGAGGAGAGGCACAGAATCCACGTTGCTTGAAGTCCAGTGTAAAGTTTCCACAGTCAGTGATAGTTTGGGGTGCCATGTCATCTGCTGGTGTTGGTCCACTGTGTTTTCTGAGGTCCAAGGTCAAACCAGCCATCTACCAGGAAGTTTTAGAGCACTTCAGGCTTCTTCAAGTAATATTCAAATTTTCTGAGATACTGAATTTGGGATTTTCATTAGTTGTCAGTTATAATCAGCACAATTAAAAGAAATAAACATTTGAAATATATCAGTCTGTGTGTAATGAATGCATATAATATACAAGTTTCACTTATTGAATGGAATTATTGAAATAAATAAACTTTTTGATGATATTCTAATTTTATGACCAGCACCTGTATATCAGAGGGCCATCCCATAGAGCGCGGGGGAGCGGGTTGGGGTACCACCTTTGCCTAATTTTGAGTAGGAAACCCTCCTAAAAGAAGAGGCATAAATATTTGCTTCTACAATTATTTTTGAAAGTATAGTTATTTTCGATGCATTGTGACATCTGACAACTATGAAGCAGTTTTTTCATTCCGACTTCACAGCTGCCTAAATCTGTGATTTTCTCTGTGGCAAAAGTGATTGACTTGAACGAATCTTGAAACCCTAACCTGATTCAGCACACCCAGTGTACCGGAAATATTCGTTAAAAAACATCGAATCGCTCATGATTTGCAGATCTCTAGTGAACAAACAGTATTACACGTATTTCATTATACTATTAAACGTTTATCATTATCAGTCACCTAACTAACGATCCAATAAATAGGTCGTACGAGTGTTTCGTCTTACCTGTAGATGCTGTCAGAGATCGCATTTTAGTCGTGCTAGGTCGCAGCAGACGCACTGTGTTCGAGCCGAACTTTCGATGATGTTTGGGCCTCCCATCAGGGTCCGCGGCGCTTTTATACAAACTTAACATGTACTGCAAGTTCTGGTCGGCCTTCTGTACCTCTGTAAGCGGCCTGTGGTGGGACTCCTGTTGCATTTTATGCCTAACATTGTGGTTATGGCGGCGGGTTCTCCCGCTGAATTTTGATTGTGACGAAGCAGAGGGACTGGTATGAATTGCGGTCATATCCCCGCCTGCTCGGTTAAACGTAGAACACAACAAAAAAAAGAAAAAGGACAGTACGCAAATGTTGTATAGACTGTAACGGTGGGAACGGCGGGTAGTCCTCATGTTCAGCTCCGGTACAAGCTTCATTAGGCCTACTGACTACCAAGCCGCAATATAAGTTACCGCACCCAGAAGAATACGTTACTGAACGCTACCATCGTCAGGAAACCAAAGGGCTTACCGAGGACCAGGTGAGACGCTCGCTAACCCTAAAACAACAGACCGTTTTCTGAATATGGTCCACTTCCTGCTTGACCCCCAATTAACCCCTGTTGACGAAAACTGGCAAGGTCAACGCCCTAATTATAGTTATCTTTACCATAATAAAAGCGTCTGGTAAATATTTTTGCATGTACATTGACAACATTTTTGAGTAAATGCTTACAAAATGTTTTATATAGTGTTTATTTTTTTAAAGTAGGCTGCTTTACGAAGATACAATGCTACGGTCCATATAAGACAATCAGTCAGTTTATATGAAGTTATTGGGACTTAATCTATGGATTTCACATGAATGGGAATGCAGGCATCTTTTGGTCATAGCCTACCTATTATCCACATAATCCCAATCATGCTCAATTGATGAAATGCCTGAGAAGTACGCAGGCATCGGAAGAACTGGTATATTTTCAGTACGCAGAATTGTATACAGACGCTAGCCACATGGGGAAGTGCATTATTATTCTGAAGCGCGATAACAATGGGAAACAATGTGGTTTTAAAGTTTCTGGACTTTTCCTATTCTCTTCCCCCAGCCTAACGTGATCGTTTTATTGACGGTGTCACGGCGGAAGCAGAGCTCCTAATGATTTTCCCACAAACACACAGCTAGTGATATTCAAACCAGGTTTCATTAGCGTTGTTTTAGCAGCAGGATATTATGCAGGCAGCGCTCAGATGTTCTTTATCAAAATAAAAGCCATCGTTGAAATTTATAAAGCAATATATTCAACAATCTAGTCTGTAAAAAAGAACAGACAAGAAAAACTTTGGAACGGACATTAAACATAAAATGTACCGACTATATTGATAACTATATTGCCGTATATATTT
Source organism: Esox lucius (assembly GCF_011004845.1). Lineage (NCBI taxonomy): Eukaryota > Metazoa > Chordata > Actinopteri > Esociformes > Esocidae > Esox > Esox lucius. The sequence continues at coordinate 26,551,645 of NC_047592.1, read as the reverse complement.
CAATGAGGGTTTTATTTTGAAAAATAAAATCTGGGTTAGTTCTGACAGCATGATATCCTGCTGCTAGAAGAACGATAATGAAGTCTCGAATGGCCATCACTACCCCCAGTCCAGCCACACTCCAGCTAGAACCCCACTAGCCCTGAGTTCGTAATCCAAGATGGCAGCACCAATAACATAAAAATTGACATTATACATATGCCATTTAGCAGACTGGTACTATAAATTATATAAGAAAATGATGTTTATAGTTAACGTTACAATATTCTGAAGAGCACTCTCCCATCCAGGTTACAGTTTATAAGGTATACCGGCAGACCTCAAGTCGGTTACTTAATATGGGGTTCCTGAATATTGAGTTACGCTCTCTGACGTTCGCAATAGGTCAGTTTAAATGGGGGTTCCTGAATATTAAGTTACGCCCACTGATGTTGGCCATTGGTCAGTTTGGGGACATCCTGGTTTGACACACGGTTTGACACTAGGTGTCATGTATGGGTATGGCGTCATTATGTTGAGTGTGCTAATGGGGGAAGAGTTAATTAACGTTACAACTTTGGCCCAATCGCAACGTTCTCGCTAAGTCTGTGAGGGCTTGGGGCTGTCCCACTGTCAAATCAGAGTGCGCAAGGACTCTTTTCGCTGACATTTTGAGCCCTTTATGCACCCTTTTCGCAAGTCCTTATTTCTGCAGACTTGGCCTGATGGAATTGCCCAAAGTTCATAGCGTTGTGACATGAAACATGGGGGTTATCAGGAGAAGCCCGGATGCGAGAGAAAAATCCTGGCAAACCCGCTTTATAGAGAAGAACGGTAAACTGCACACCATTAACAATGATTTAAGATGGCACCTATAACACATTAAATCAGAGGAATGTAATCACCTTATTACACACCTAGTAAATTCAACTATTTATTTTAGTTTTTGCTTAACAATGCTGTTTCGACCAAAGATAGTACATTAATTATTGACAAATATAGATTGTTATTGACAATTACCTCTTGTCCACTCTGTAGGGCAAGAGCCTGCAAACAAACAAATCAGGCAGTCGGTCTATTTAAGTGCTTTGGCCGCAAAGAAAGTAAAATAACTTAAAATAAAAAGTCAAAAACCCACAATAGCGTGCAACATGTTTCAGCGTCAAGGTAACAATATCAAATAGCAAATTGCTGTCCCATTACTATTTATAGCATTTAGAGCCCTTGCAGCCTCTTGCACTGAATCAATTACCAGGTGACGTCAGTTAAGACCGTGAGAGTTCAGGGCTTAGTGTTTGGGGGGGACATTGGGATTGGACCTTAATCTCAGAGTCCATGTGATTTAATTGTCTTTTGTCAAGATATAACACTAGGTTCAAGTGTTGATATAGAAAACAGAAGTGCATTTGCTTTGACTACTGTTGAAAAAGTGCTGTAGTCTGATTATGCGTGTACCAATTATGTAAAATTAAATGGTCTTTTCCAATACCATTTAATTAAATTTTGTTTCAGGATTAAAACTGTTTGATAACTTACAACTGAAATATATTAATTTGAAGACTGAAGTGCCTCTAAAAATAGTTTTAAATGTTTTGGTTACACTCAAGAATGAGGCACTGGTGGTTTAGAAAGCTGCTGA